>NC_135241.1:14262842-14562842 GCF_947623445.1 Clavelina lepadiformis
TCTAATTACTATTTTCTGTTAACACTATAGCGACTTTAGGGAGGCATGCCACTCAACTTTATGTTTTTATAACATAAACCTTTTTACGTTTTCAGCCTTTTTCGTTTATTGCATTTTCTTGCTTGGGACATTTCAGCTGCAATCTACACAGAAAAGCGTATAGCATTTATAGGCGGGTTTACTACGTTTCAAAATTAATGTAGGCTATACGGCCTTAGAAGTTGTACATGGCGTCCAAAAAGTGAAAACTATAATTTGGCTGCTGTATTGTCCTCATAGATATGTAAATACATTTCCTTTAAGGCGTTTTTAAGCGGTATTTAAGGCGCAAAAGCACATAATGTTTGCGTTTTGTGCGTTTTGGGCGTGGTAGACAACCTAGTGAATTTAATAACCAATTTTAGAGCTTTTTGGCTCTCGTCAACGGAACCTTAAATACACCATTGCATGCTAACTATACACAATTTTACTTGCTAACACAATATTACAGTGATCGTTGTATTTTAATGTTTTCACACAGACGTTGTTATTTTAAGTATATATGCTAGCTGTGCAAATTTTTACCGATTGAACAATAATAGCAGCTGGCTTACTTAATTAGACCTAGGCCTAAAAAAATGTTGGAATGTTGGAGTTCATAAAGCTAAATTTGGCATCTTTGCGCTTAAATTAAAATTTTGTTGATGAAAGAGCCCGCACCAATGCTGGGCCCTAGAGCAATCCATTAGATGTATACCATATACATGCTATTTTCTTTACATATAGGTCAGCAATTTCCAAAAGAATATATGAAAAAAGAAGGAAATAGCCTGAACATTAAAGAGTACTTGTCGTTAATAACAAGAAATGATCATTAGTAATTACATGATAATCGTGGTCGATTGAATATGTGCAACACGGTTTATATTTCAAACTTTTTCAGGAATAGAAGAAAAATGCAAAATACTTAAACTTTTCATCTTCGACAGCAAAAGGATTTGTGTTGGATTGCTCCATATAGTCTTTGCAGCATCAACCAATTAAAAATAAATCAACCGTTCTATTTAAATGTCATCACAAAATTCTATTATTGTATATCCCTTGAATTAAATCTTTAAACTATCAGTCTATCACACTGAAGTCCTTCTTAAACTGGAAGATTTGACCGGCACCGTGCAGGGTGTTGTGTTGACATATGTACCGTACGGTAATTTTATTTTTGATATTATTAGGGGAAAGCTTCTGTGTTAGTTTATAAAAGCGTTTGGTGTATCTACGTTTACTTAATCAGAAAAAATAAATTTTAATGAGGAACTTATAAAACACAACAATAGCCTACCGTGTATATCACGTACAGTAATAACAATTTGGTTACTTAACACACCAATCGTAAATATTATGACAATGACAATTTATGTAATGAAACTTTTGCGCTACAATCGAATGTTATTGTAGCCACATGAAATCTTATTTAAGAAAACAAAATTAGGCTAACTTGGAAAAACATTATTTTATTCGTTATATTATTCATTTTTTATTTCATTTGAGCATAATTTATGGTTAACATAATCCCGTTTATTTGTTCATAATTACGTACATTTAGTAAGTTCGAATGATATATATTTATTATTTATATATGCGTATATGTGTTATATCATCTTATTTTTTCTAAATTGACCAATAAAGCAGCGATCAAAATATATCAAACAAATTCACCGATTCTGGTTCACACAAATCTTGTGACTTGCACTAATATTTTTATTAGCACTCTGTAAAGATATTTGAAAAAGAAGGGATCTTTGTGATAAGCTTTATTGAAAGACATATTGCGTGATAAAGTCGGTATATACGAGAAATGGATTTGCGTAAATCATTGTTATTAGAAGACGATTTATTTTGTTAACATTTCGGTTCATTGTAACAAGAGGGATGGAATTTAGCTGCGTATATCTAATTTCACGCGAGGAGCTATTAAAATTTTTCGATCAACATTTATATCATGGTCCAAATGGTATCTGCAGGGACGTAAACAAAAGCAAAAGTAAAGTTGAAAGAAGCGAATTTTTAGGAGTCATTCCTGACATCACAACGCTGATTTGGCAACGTAGTATGCTTTGCATAGGTTTCAAACTATGCTTTATTGGATGGCTTTATAGATTACACCACTGTTTCAAAGGACTTTATCAACTTAAACGCACACGGATTTAACGTAACATGACTATAGAAAGGTTTCTTTTGCAGTTTGATTTTAAATAGACTTTAAAATGTTCACCCAAGATAAATCCGTTTGCTTAGAGAAATATATAATGACTTAGGTTATATTCAATATATTGATGGAAGCACAGATTTCCTGTTATTGAAACAAAAACGTATATTAGCTATAGCTGCTTCTTCATCTATGTTCATGGGGTCAGCAAATTTTTGAAAAATCTTAGGTGACGGCATTTTCGCCCCTATATACTGTGCTATGTAGCCACTTTTGTCTTACGAACTTGTTATATATTTTCATACACAAGATATGTCACATATATTCAACGAAGTTTTCCCGTATAATCTCATGTCCATGAAACGAGATTGATCACTCGAAAATTACCAGATTGCAAACTTCGGCTAACCAGAATTTTTTTCTTTACAGTTATAAGTTGTATGATATAGGGTATTGCACGGGCTATCCGTTATTAGTTGCCAACTCATTCTGCCGTCTTAGTATATTAATTATTCTAGAATACTAAAAGTTTTTCACTTCTGCCTATGTGTCACGTTTATTTGAGTTGGTGCAAATATGTTTTATTTTGCAAAATTACAGTGGTAAAAAATATCGGCAATAAATACACAAAACAAACTTAGGGCAGAACTTAGTATGAAAAACATTGTATGTAAAAATAGTAGATACTTCTACGCAAGTGAACTAAATACGCATTCAAAATCAAATGAAGCTAAGAGATATCTCACCCTAAAACAAGACGAATGGCGAGAATCATTCGTTACAGTTTAAGTTTCAATATGAATATGATAAAAGAACAAAACAAGAAAAATAATAAATTAATCAAATTAAGAATATGGATGACTTTGTATTCTGTACAACAATAACCTTTCAACCTTGCATTTTGCCAGTAACTTCAGCTATGTTTGTAGGATTGCAGACTTGCAGTTCCACTACTTTTATAACGTAAAGGCTTTCTATGTGACATGCTTTCAGTTAACATTGGAAACTGTGAACAATTAAGCATTGTGCACAACTTATAAACAGCGATAGAAATTTCGCTGAATCCTTTGAAAGTATAAAGATGATCGACACGAAGGCCATTGCGCGGAAATGGCGGAAATTCATCTTTGGTGCTGAAGGTAATGCGTATTTTCTTGTAATCCTATAATTAAATTGGAGTATTTGTAAAAAATCTGAAATCCATTTTTGTCAATGTTATGCACCAAAGATCATTGAAATCACTTACTCGAGAATTTTTAAAAGTTTCACCATCATGACCTTAAACATGCAAATGCGGTATAATTTTGCAGAATCAGCATGCATGCAAGTCATACAATTACCTGCAACTAGAAGCTTTAGAAGTAATTTGAAGTTACGATAAACGTTATGAACAAACATTGGAAGCACAAATAAGCTAGATGCATATCATAATCAGGCTTGTAAAATCATTTTACAAATGCCTCGCTGCTTGAAGGAGCGTTGTCTATTGATTATAACAGTGGCACAATACAACGTTAAGAGCTTAAAAACATGTGGAACGTACAGTGTTCTTACATGTTAAGCAATGTATAATATATATCCTACGCATTCACTACAAAGGCTAATGTCATGCAATAGCATGAAGATCCGTATTCAATTTCTCAGATCTTTTGTCTTAAACATCGGCGTAAATACAACAAAACCCAATTTTGCTACAACTTAGTCTAAAATCGTTAAGACTACGGGTGTTTAAGCAATATTGTTAACAGCAAATAGCCAAGCAAATAATATAATGTGCAATTATAATTCATAGAAATGGTGATGCAATAGGTATTTCAATCAAAAGCTACAAACAAAAAATACTTTTACACGCAATATCGTGCCGTCATAAAACAAATGTTACCTTATCGGTTGTCAATACTACAGGAAACATTAATTGAATAAACAAGAGTGCATAAACGTGCTTATACATAATCACTTATGATGTGAAACTCTCAATATATGCATGCACATGCCTTCATTTACACCGTAAAATGGTTGTGGTATTAATTTTAACTCATACGTGCTAGCCAGCATATTTGGCATCTGCGTCAAATTTTGCACAAAAATTGTGACACGTTAATACATAATGTTCAATTACAGAAAAAGATCCTACAAAACGCAGGAACGTACGTTATTAGTGAATGAAAAGTGACGCGAAAGCACTATGTAATGCTTTTCAGTGGCATGCTGAATAGCGTTAGCAGTGGATCATGCAGTTAATTTTCAAAGTGTTGTGAAATTTATAGGTACTAATTTTTGTGAGTTTACTTTCTGTCATGCTTGTTACACTCACATTTCCTTGATGAGCTTTGAATTATGTTCTTCAATTCCTGGACGTTATAGTTGAGCTGTTGATCTGGCCGAATTACACCGGCGATTGCGCTGATTATTTGGGTTCCGTGATCGCTTTGAAGTAAAATGGCAACGTTATCCACCAATGATCGGGTATGACGACGTCTTCCCTTTCGTGGTTTGTTTTTGCGAGCTCTTCTGCTGTTGCCTTTTCTTCCATGCCTTGATCCACGGCGTTTCTTTAGTTTTCTATTTTTGCGGCTTCTGTGACCTTGCCGTTTAGGTGCGTTTGAAGCGCCAGATATTTTGCCAAACGCTTTTACGCCTGCATCTGATGTAACCAAAGCCGTTGGATCAGGAAGGTCACCACTTGTGTCAATTACGTTTAGCAGTTTTCCAAGAAAATGCTGCCTTTCCAGCGCTTTCCTGTTGCGGCTTTTGAAATCGGTTACCATGTGCTCAGCCGATCTCTTTCTGTATGATCAAATACGCAAGTTTGGCAAAAACTCGAAAAATCTTTAAAATACTTTTATATACTAAACAAACGTTAAGCATACATATTCATACCTTATCGTATGTCCTGCTCCACGTTCTGTTTTAGTAATTGCCCTTGAAAATACAGTTTCACAGGCGCTTAAAACGCTCAACAAAATAAGTATTAATCTCGCGACGTTCATTTTTCTGGGTCGTTGTGTCTCGCTAATACGAATCTAAAAGATAGAAATATGTGCATTTTCACAATTAATCGGGCACATGCAAATTTTGAAAAATTTTTACTTTCTTAAGCCATCTATAATTAGCAAAAACAACTGCATGGCTTTAATTTTCACGTGAGCGCAGAATTTATACAGATCTTACACACTGCAAAGTCAGCTTCATGTAGAATGTGTTCGCGAAAGCGTGCTATTTATACGGTCTTCGCCTTTTTTGTGAAATTTATGTTTTTCTTGCCATGAACGCTGGCGATAGGGCATTATTGCTTCATTATTAAACCCGACATCACACTTTACGATAAATCAACAGTAGGCTTGATTTCTTATAAACACGATTTTGTGGTTGGCCCTCTTAAGGCAGTTTTTTATTTTAAAGAAAATCCATGTAAAGTGTTTTTAGGCACAAAACGGATTATAGGCAAAATGTTCATCAAAACCCAGCCAACCGGTACCCATAGCAAAGTGACTTTTACTTTGATCTGCGTTTAGCTCCCGTCATCGTGCTGGGAGTATGATGTCAGCCAATGATTTTCTCATCGGATGTAAAAAAACTTTAAGCTACTGAAGTGACCCGTAAAATTGGATTAGTCAAAGGACAGCAGGAAAAACATAAGCAAGGAAACACAAAATCAGACAGCGGGTGGCCTTTGGATAAAATAAACGTAAAACCTAAAACGTTTTAACCGTATGTTATAATACACCTATATAAGTTTATTCTGATCATGTCTAAAAATACACTCTTTGGAAACAAATTAGTGGTTGGGTAACTAGTAGTGTAACTGGTTGGGTAATAGTGGTAATTAGTGGTTGGTTGGGTAAGTGGTGAGTGACTTTATGTTTAGTCAGTTTAAACTGCATTAAGATTTAATAATGCGATTAGTAAACGTCTAAACGAAGATGCCCTTAATGCTTAGATTCAAACTAATTTTGTAAATTATGTGAAAATTTGATGAGATTTAACTTTTCAACGTAATTCCTTCATCAGACATCACCGATAATTTGATAAAAATAAAGTCTTTGCGTAAACACTAATGTGGCGGAAAAAAGTACAAAAGTGAAAACAAATATACTGAGCGTGAGTATCGCGTCAATTCGTACATCATAATTATAATATTTAAGTTTAAGCACGTTGCAATTTTGCAGCATAGAATAGAACTGCAGTTATAATACCGGATTATCCATCTTTGAGTCGGAAGATATTGTTTACTTTTAAAATACGCCATGAAATGTTATACAGTAATAGCTTAATAACTTTGTGGTTAGTTACATGTTTTCTGTTCAATCTGCAATTCCTGCATACCAATAGCGCTAATATAGACAAGAGCGTGCTTAATGGTTAAATATGCATTGGTTAGATATATGATTTAGCATATTACAGGTAATAAATCATACAAGCACATATTTCCGGGAACTATATATAGTGTACTGAAAATCCCACTTCTTATACCAGCGGTTTTATGCTCACAGCCAACATAAACTAAACCTAAACGTCAAAGAAGCCGCTGATTACTCAGGGTAAAGGTGTAGCAACAAAAACTGTCATGATAAATTGTTATTTTGCATTTTGGTTAAATGATAGTGTAAGTAAATTATTTTTATTACATTATGTAAATAGAGGTAAATACGATAGATAGGTACCAGCAAAAAGTTGGTTACCGGTGAATTCTTTGCTTATACAAAAAGTAACTGTGGTTATTTATTAATTCTGCTTCAGTATTCAAATTTAACTTGTTCGTAGTTTAGTGGTTTATCCGTTAATTGTAATCTATCTACAGTTATCGCGGATGAAATGGACTAATCGTTTTAATCGAGTATGATTACTGTCGTAAGTTATTTGTTTTAATATACTTTGATAAACAAGGCTGTTATATTAATTTTATGATCCTTTGTTTGGGGAATTCATCAAACCATTTATTTTGAAACTATGGTTAAATTTTTGTTTTAATTTTGCAAAAAAAAACGTGACTCCAAACGTGAAAGGCGGCCTTTGAGTTTTGGTCACGTGATCTTGTGCTTACATTAATTTTCTTGCAATACATTTTTTATTGGATTAATTTTCTTTAGTTTATTTATAACTTGCGTAGTTTCAAAACGTATATTTTGTAAACAAATTTCGTTTGTAAACTGTGAAACTTGTTTAGCAGTCTATTATTGCTTCCAGTCTTAAATGTGCGTATTTGTGTAAACAACTAAACAACAGAAGTTCGGAATGAACTTTTATAAATTATCAACTAAACAGACGGTCACGTGACCAACGATATAAACATCGTCTGTTACTGTAGTAAACCAAGTTCACTCAAAAGATTGACAAGATGTTAGCGACACAAAAGTAAAATTCAACCATAAGTTGCAAAATATGCATGGTTTATAGTAGGCTTTCCCAACGCCAATGGCCACATGCCTAAAAGCAACCTATTAAGTTATACAAGTATAGTCCATCCGACTTGGGGAAAAACATTAACAAATGTGTGAACAATTGAATAAGGGGAAGGGAAACTCTTTAGACAAATAATTAATACATATAAGTAAATAAACATCATGCAGGTACCAGGTAATCTCATCTTTCGAATAAGTAATGTAGTAATAGAATAGATGACCAAATCATTGTCAACTTTAAGTAAGCCAACTTTCAATAGACCACCAACTTTATGCCGATTGTGAAAGTTAGAAAGTGTATTAAACAGAAACATTTAACGAAAAGCAAAACGCGCAACTTGCAAACGAGAAATGCTTTTTAAGTTTTACTTCAAGCGATTTCATTACTAGACAACATCTTCATTGGGGTGGTGCTCACACAATCGCCCTCGTTCTGACAATTCAGAAAAAGAAAAGAAAAACGAGAACGTTAAAGACCAGTAAGCAAAACCAAATTAATTATCAGCCAATATGTGTTAGCATGTCGCATTCCATAAATTTTTCACAAACAATTACCACCATTTAATGAGCTCATTATCATCATACCGTAGGCCGGCGCCCGTGGTTTGGGCACTTTCGTAATGGTTCTACACTCTACAAGTAAATATTGTTTTAAATAGTGTTTTATTTAGTTCACTGAGTTGGAATTTTTTCTTGTAGTAAGGCTTGTGAAAACCTTATGAGCTTACAAGAAAAAAACGCATCATAGGTCTTTTGCGCAAAAATTTGTTGGTTTTTCATTCACTCTGGTCGGAAGTTTACTTAATTTGAAACATGTCACAAGCCAGTTCAAACACACCACAGAGCGGATATGGTTGCTTTGTTACCGTGCAGAAACAGAAAAGTCTTCAACCTATTTTTATACCGTGTGCTTGAGCGTTATAAGCCTCAATGTGTCATACTATTCATATAGGTTACAGATAAAAGCGAATTGTGACGCATCTATTCCTGTGGATTTACGAAATCAAACACGAAAGGATTTTTCGGGTGACTCATAATACACTTAGGATTAATGATATTTTATTTAGCGAAATAAATTTATTTCAAATTGAAGTATATACAAGAATTACAGTTGTTGCTTGAATAGAGTACAACTTTAAGAAATGTTTGAAAAATTTTCACAAAATTAATATAGTTACTGTACTTGCAAAAGAAATTTAAATGCTAATAAATAATTTCGTGCATATGAGTTGTGCAACTCATGGCAATATGCCCACAGGAAACAGCAATGGTTCAAACCCTTACCTTTATCTGGATATCGCAACGATGAAATGGTGAAAATATTCCCAGCCACCTTGCTTTTTTATATTTTCTACAAGGTTATAAGGCACACGCCTAACCCTGTGGTCTAAAACCTAGTTGTACGTAGTCTGAAATATACAGATGCGACAAGATGTTAGCTTCCTTTTTAGTTTATACACTAATTTTGGCACAATAACCCAATATGCTAAAATACCTCAAAACGCTTTATCGCAAGACCAATTTAAGCACAATCATAAAAACTGCAAGACCCACAAGCTATGCAAAAGTTGGTAAATAATATCTGTACGAAATTAAAACTCTGCCTGAACACATGCCCTGATTTAAATGGGTACCTTTTACCAATGGGTTGTAACTGTTGTGGCGCACTTCCAGATGAATTTTATTTAATACATGTTCCTTTTATACAATCGTGAGAAAGCTTGTATTCTTTAATGGACACGAACCCCTACTTTTGACATGGAGAGCTGATTTTAATTAATTCTTTAAAAATTTACACCTAAAGCTTGTCCTTGCCTGGTGACAAGATCTCCTGCCACGAATAAAACATCGGCTTGTTAATGTTCAGGCTTAATTACACAACTTGGGTATGATTAAAAGTCTCATATATGTTAAGACGCCAAAAAGTGTCATTTGGATGTTTAGTGCGCAAACGATGAAAACGTCTGTGAAAAGAAAATACACGAAACCCCGTTACGGGCGAACGCTATTGTTAGAGGGATTATTTACCGGCAGGTGAGGTGATATTTCAGAAATTCACTTTCGGTCGTGTTTTTGTCTGGCCGAACACTACTTCGTCTATATCAAATAGTGTATACCGTTACTTGATACCGGATTCCTCATTTGTTGTTTATCGCCCACATAAGTCTAAACCGTCACATTTAAAAGTTTGTTTAAATTTATTCAAGACTTTATTTAAAAAAAGTTGGCATTGCATTTTTATTTGTATGTTATGTGAAACGTATAGGTGCGTGAGACATGAACAAAGTCTTAACCGCATCTTTTCATTAACTAGCAGTTCTTGTCAAGAATTTTTAAATATCCCCGACGGTTGAAAGAAAATGATAACTGATGTCAAAGATCTATTCAACTCAATGATTAGTGTATAATATAAATAGCTTTGAAGATAAAGTATATTTACACAAATTACAAATAAAATGCTCAATAGCTTTTTGTATTATAATTGATTTAAATAACTTAAACTTAGAAGAACTAACTTAATTTATTCCAAATATAGACGGAATGTAGAAGAAGATACTTTTACAACTTCCCTTTGCCAAATAACCATTAATCGCTATTTATTCAGGCGAAAATTCCTTTAGGAAATTATGCTTTATCCAGGAAGATATAAACACCTATTCTTACCATAAATAATACAGTATATCTTCAGCCACAAGTTTCAATTTACCAAAATGGATGAAATTTCACCTGTATTATTACTTCAACCACTTACGCGTTGTATTGTTTGCACCTTGTGTAGGGCCTGTGTTTTATTTTAGAATCTGTTGTCACTAAAATAGCTTTACGGAGTGATTCTTGACACAAACCCATGAGCACATTGAAATGGCGCTACCACATCTGTACTTATACGTTGATATTCCTTTATTTGTCACATTTCACATCTTATAAACTTGCTAGAAAATGCAAATAATTTTCATTGGATAATAATTGGCTTTCGCGCTCTTTCACCTCAAACGTAAACAAAAAACCTTTTTCTGAAATGACATAAGTTCGTCAATGGTGCGGACTTTTGTAGCACAAAGTATATATAGTCTTTGTCGGCTGATATAGCTTAAATCTTATATAGGGACTTGAATATGTGGGTAAAATTCCGATGCCGGAAGATTTTCTTTCAGTTAATTTAGAAATAGTTACATTGCTTTGTTCTTCAAAAGATGGCGACTATATCATCAAAGACTTCCTAAGATCAAAAATTTTAATCAAGCCTTTACTTCAACCGATTTGTTGTAATGACCGTGAATTTCATAATAATGGGCGTGAAAATTACCGCGGTCCTTTGCAATGATCCGAATATGATGTCAAACATGCCATTATATACCGGCTAGTGGAAATATTACATTTCGTGGAAAAAAGTTTTGATAATGAGGTATAGCAGCTGAAGTATCTTGACATTTTACTTTGTTTTACACATCATGTCACGCATCTGTGCTCCATTATTCAGTTTTGTCATTAAAAAAAAAGTCAAAAACTAAATTAAAATTTTGAAACCAGATAGCCCTAAAATGTAGGTAACTTAATTAATCAACGCCGTTTAATCAATCTTTTTACTACCTAAGTATGCTGTTTATGAAACCTTAAAAACATTCATACTTTTCACAACAACATAAGAGGTTAATTGTAATTTTGTTTTGATAGCGGTCCCCAGGAGGTTAGTTTATATCCGAAACCAGGATAACTTCACATGAATAAATTCAAAATCGCTGACTAGTCTCAAATACTCTACGGTATTTTTAGCTGTCGACAATACAATTAAAAACGGCGGAAAGATTATTTCCATGACTACATGTATACATCCTCCCATTTATAGACATTTTGAGCTTATACATACTTTTCCTACTTCTACAGAGATGTTTTTTTAAGTTGCGATGTTGTTACATTCGCTTTGACAATTGGTGTTGTGCTGAAAGACGCTACGTTACAATCTGATTGTCATCAGAATGACATCGTTGCAACTCCGATTTTCTTTGTGGTGCGAACGGAAGCGATTCGACAAGATAGTGCGTGTTTAACGCTATACACTAAGCAGGCGATCCTCTTAGGCTTTTAAATTGTTTGGATTTCTCTTCTTCAATGAGTCTAGACTAATTCTAAATCGACGAACGTTTTCAAGTGGTTTTGCTTCATATCGTCTTCATCGCACATGATTGTCAACTTAATCACAGATTTACCTGCGCAACAAAATCAAAATATTTTCCAAATACAGAAAAACTGCTTTCTATGCTCGAAATGTATATTATGAACAATTTCTATTTAACCCAACGTCGGACTTGTTGAAATTTTCGAGAATATTTTTATTTTTCTTATGGAAAAATAACACTTTAGTGTCATTATTTTATTACGTTAAAAGGGGAGGATGAGCAATCATAATTTCTCGAGTAACAGCATTTATCATGGCTATTGGGTCTGCAATTGTAATTTCGCATGATAAGTAATTAAATAATTTACCATTGAATTGACGTAAATTTTTCTTTGAAACAAACATATTTCTCTGCTCTTATACGTTAGAACTTGGTTGGTGTATCAACCTCTAAGTTGATTGCAGGTGTGTTTTAACATTGACGGTAAAGTTTTGAAACTATACATAGTTTCAGCTGGTACGCTGCATAGCGACTGCTTTACAACTGCTTCATGTGTTATATAATTCACTTTAGTGCAGTAATACTGATAATATGGTGTTTGTTAATATGTAATGTTATATAAGTGATAATACCTGCAAGAATATTTTATTACAGCTGCTCTTTGTAAGTAACATTATAAGATTTTTTTCTTTAGTCTGTTAAAACCCGAAACCATTTGTCTGTAAAAACATTAATGTAAAATTAAGATAACAAATTTTTACTTTGCCTTACATCCATTATACTCTCACCCAAAACGGAAACACTTAGATAATAATATCATGGGCCAAGTTCAACAATACACCAAGAACAGTGTAAAGCTTATCCATCCGCTTTAAATCCGGAAACCCCATTTATTTACGTACTTATAGAGAGTGACACGTCAAAAATCCATGTGGGTTATTTACTGTATCTCCGTTCAAGTAGTACGAAGTTATATATTTAGCAACGCTTTGCAAAATGGCTTAACTTGTTTCTTAATTCTTTAACAATACTTATAGTATTCTTAGAATAATTTTATAGTATAAAAAGGCTTCCTATTTATAAACGGCCATAAGTTATCTTATGAAGTAAAACAAACGGATGTCGAACTAACGTTGCTTCCGCATTTATTGTTGAGTGCCCACATAACTTTGTGAATAAGTGGTAGGCCATCCCACCGTTTGGGCAATGGATATTTGCTAACAACCGCGCACATTGAGAATTTCGAAATGAAGTTCAAAAGCGGAAAGACAACTGCTCTAACTTTTAATCCGTCTTAGTCATTAGGTATGACATGTCGATTACGCACGATTTCAAATGTTCGAAAGCGCTCAAAAAAAGTCATAACCCTTAAGATTTCGGCTGTACAAAGGACTTCAACCAATTTTTTCTTTGCAGAGCAAAAAATTAGAAGGACGTCTTTGTTCTTACGACTGTTTTCACTGTTGACTATTAGCTGCTATGTCAGATAATAGGATGACGTCGCTTACACATCATTAAGCACAAACAGCTTTGTTCTATATTACGCTAATTAGCGATTAGTGGATAAAATGAATAATAGGCGTTCAAAGGCTTCTATTGTACTTTTATTGCTAGTTATTTTTTCCGCACCAAACCTTTTTAAACACTTTAGCAGTTTAACTTAATTGATTCTAACACGATGTAACTTATACCAATAAAACATCCTTCAGAATGTTCTGCCCCTTGCAGTAAACAACATATTACAGAACAAATTTTTATTTTTTTTAACTTACTGTTAATGAAACATTAACACTAACAGACGCCGTGGCGAGTATTACAAGAATATATCAATCATAGTATGCATAATAAACACGTTACTCGGCAGTTGAAGGTGCAGTTACAAAAAGCCCACAACAAACAGCAAGTGTTTTCGAGTTTCGTTTACGCAGGTTGAATGTTACGTCATTACGTCATTTTAGACAGGCCAAACTACCACAAAGAGTTACTTGAAAGCTAAAAATACCACCCAGTCGGGATGCTATGCGTAATTTCCCGAAATAGAGACATACCTTTTTTGGTGCAATGAATATTATTCGGGCATGACCGGTGAGCCAAGCGGAACAGATGTCTATATTCTATTAGCTTCCTGAAGAGCTATGCTATAAATTTACTGCCAGTTAAAAATGGCAATTATGCTTATATCTAGTGCTTTTAGCGATTTACTTAAACCGAGGGCATAAAACACCACACAGCAGTATATTCAAATAATGACGAATGACTTTGAAAAATTATTGCAAGCAGTTACCTCGAATGGCCGTAAGTTTCGTTTTTATTCCGATAAAGCTATTAGCATATACGTCTCTGCAAAGTCCAACTTATTATAGCGCTATTTTATATTGAAACATTACCCTTAGTAGAAAATAAAAAACAAGGTCCAAAGGCAGGGAACAAAATAGTTTTATTTTTCAAAAAAAGTACAGCAAATTTTATACTTTTATATTTTATTTTATACCCGAAGCAAATACGTTGTTAAAACAAGATGCGTTATTTAGGAAATCCCTATTGTATATAGGTCTAATTCACCACACCGAGGATTTTCATTTTAATTTAAACTAGAAAAAAATCCCTGCAGTTTATTAGCAACTATTCACGATTAGTTCAAAAGCGAAGCATCATTTTCCTTACGATGTAGCGCTATCACACGGTCAGAATTTAGTTACAAGCCAGAAACTGCAGTTTCTGACCCCAAACTGCAGTTTCTGACCCCAAACTGCAGTTCTGAAACTTCTGCAAAGTTCATTAGCGTAGTAGGCCTATCCGAACTATACTGTAAATCAAGTCATATTTCCAAACCGGAAATTACTTTCTTTGATTTCTAAAAAGCTGTGATTGTAGCGGAGATGGTCTCCGCCTGTCGATGAATAATCGCAACCAAAGAGTAGTGACCCTGGATAAAAGTAAAAGGTAAGCTGTATAAAGCAATGTGTGGAAGTAACTTTTTGTTTGCGATACCAATTTAGTTATAGCTACAAGCGGGGCTTAACACATTTCTAAAAAAAACATTTCACACGAGACACCGTTCAAGGGTATTTAGATTTAAAGGGCTCTTCTTGACTTCAGATCGGTTCGTCTGAGTAACGGGCTGACAGTGACCTGAATTGAGCACTCAGCTTTAACAATATAAAAAGTATTTATTACAGTAAAAATAAAACAATAAAATCAAGGAAACTGTAACACTTCCGCCTCCTACGCAAGCATCGGTTTTTAGAATGACCTCGTATAGAGCCGCAATCAATGCGCCCATTTGGTAGGATTGCATGGGTATTGGTGATAGATATTGTTATATTTATTAATTTATATTTACATTCAGGCCATTTTCTGGTGGTCATGACAATAACGTAAGGCGTTATTGAAGATCCCGAGTTTGCGCAGCAAAAATGCACACCAATGATAATCTTTGGAAGATGTGATGACATTGCTGCTCGTTGTAAGATGGAATTTTCTCTGGTACATAGACAGTGATGTACGAAAATAGATGCCAGTTTACTTATTTTGCTCTATAGTCTGATGAAATCACATTTACTACATTACATTTCTGTCTGGTGGTGATAAATTATTTTAATGAATCATGTGCAAAAGGTATATGATAGATTCTGCAAAATGATTATCTCTTCAAACCAATTTGACAATCCTCTTGATTTTAATGTGGATAATCAATACATAGTCTTTGGAAACCAATTTGTTTATGCACAAACAGCTGAATAATCTTCTAACCCCTATATTTTCTAACATATTTAAAGGTTAATAACAATAGGCATTTAATTGGAACCAGCGGCAGTAACAATCTTTCTTACCATATTGCAGACAAAAAAACACACAACAGTCTATAAAAATTCTTGGCGTGAAGTTCTGTAATATGTTACCGCAATGAGCTCTATACACAAGTAGCCTATATAACTTACAGGCAGAAGTAGGCCTACACCTGTGACCTGTATGCGATATTTTGTTTGCCGATATACACGCATTCGCAAAAGTTACGGTATCATGCTATTTAACCACTGAATAAGGGCCCGTTTTCTGCTGAGTCGAGACCTTTATCAAACAATGACATCATTACGTCACACAGGAGGGTAAATATTTGACACTACACCGGTACTGTCTCCGTTCCAGTTTTGCTAGGAGGGAGCGAGCGAGCAGCAAGACACTTGCAGTGCACTTGATAAAGATAGGGTGTCGGTTATCTAACACGGGCTACTTCATCGCAAACAGAAGATTAATATTACCTAGAGTCCTAGACCTACAGCGGTATAGCCTAGCCCAGGGATGTCCAACCTGTGGCCCGCGGGCCACTGTGCGGCCCGCCTGAGATTTTTGTGCGGCCCGCTAGTCATTTTCACTCCAAAAGTATGTACTTTATGTACCCATTTTTCTTGAAATTTAATAGGTTCTGCGGCCCATTGAATTATTTCAAGTGACAATGCGGCCCACTATAATAAAAGGTTGGACATCCCTGGCCTAGCCCATAAAATGGGCGATGACTCAGCATCGCTTAATATCCGATTATTGAGCTATGCTCGCCTTTGTGCAGTTTCTGCTTGACGATAATGATGTCATATGTTTAAGATCTGTTACAAAACAACATCGCTAATTAGCCTAGCTCAGTCGTTTCTTTCACAATCGAATTCAAGAAGCTTACCTGACCTACCCCAAAGTTGATAGAAAAGAAGTATTTTCTATTAACTTTGGCCTATCCAATGCTCCCGTCATCGCAGAACCGTGCTTTTTAACACTAGAAGGACGGGGCGCGTCAATTGACGCATTTTCAACCTAAGTGCATCTATAACTTTTAAGTGGTGCATCGCAAAACCGTGATATTTCCTGACTTTTCCTACATTAGTGTTAGGTAACTAACCCATGAATATGAAGTTTTTATTTTACCGGTAGAGATAATTAACGTGGTCACTACCTAGAAGGACGGGGTGCGTCAATTGACGCATTGTTACTTCACAGTACAAAAACCAGTTCTCGCGATAGAAAGCATTGTTTTCTTTCTGCTGATAATTACAGGTTTATCGAATTAGGTCACAGCTGCCAACACAGAGGTGTGACAAACGTGTCGACAAACTATGCAAGTCGACTTTTCCGCAAAACAGAGTAGTTTCGTCACAAGCGCAGCCTAATTTCGGAATTTTTGAAGTTTATCGAAGCGTAAGTGTAGTAAGAGTTTCTTAGTTAGATAAATTAGATGAATTCGTCGGCTTGGTGGTTGCTCGTGGCGTGATAGGAGGGCGCAACTTCCCTGTGAAGAGTTTGTGGGGGCGGTCGTGGGGATGTCCGATGTTTTCCCAAACCATGGCAAGAGACAGGTTTCTGGAGCTCATACGATTCCTTCGCTTCGATCTGAAGACGGAAAGGCGTAGGAATCTATTGCATGATAAATTTGCACTCGCTTCACAACTTTGGAACAGTTTTATATCAAACTGCCAAAAAGCATTCATTCCACAGTGGAAGATAACTGTGGATGAGCAACTATTGCCGTGTAAGGCACGCTGCAAGTTCATCCAATATATGGCCAATAAACCAGACAAGTTTGGTCTAAAGTTCTGGCTGGCAGTTGACGTTGAAAACAAATATTTATTCAACGGTTTTCCTTACGTTGGAAAAGATGACGCAAGGAGCCCCCACGTGAGTGTGCCCACCGACGTTGTACTGAAACTCATAGCTCCGCTTTTTCAAGGAGGTTACAACGTCACTTGCGATAATTTTTTCACCTCACTTGACCTGGCGTTGCGACTTGCGGAAAAGAAGTGCAGCCTCGTAGGGACAATGCGCCAGAACAGGAGAGAAGTCCCGGAAGAGTGCAAGAAGAAAAAGGAGTTGCGTGAAACAGAAGTGTTTAGGCACGAGTGCTTGTATTTTCAATGCGATTGCTTTTGTTAATTAAAATGCACAAAGCGGACATGCGATAGAAGTAGTTTTTTCGGAGCAACAGCACAGTTTTCTCAACAAAAAACGTTAGATTTGCGCCGTTTTGACCTTTTGCGTCAATTGACGCACTCTGTCCTTCTAGGTATACGAAAATTGCCGTCCTTCTAGTGTTAATGGTGTTTTCAATCTGAGAAAATTTATTTCGTTAAGTCATAAAACATTACGCAAAAACGCGCAATACTTCATATTGTTTGAGTTTGTTTGACTTTCATAGTCAAATGAGTTTGAGCCACCCTTCAGCAACTTTCTGTGACGGGCCCTGTAACTTTATTCATCAATGTTTAGGAGCCGTCCAACACCAAAAAATGCGATAAAAGTCTTGTTTGTTTGATTATACAGTGAATTTACTAGAAAAAAACAGATTGCTCGAAAAATGTTACATGGGGATCTCTGAAATTTTGCACATAGTTTTAGTATGCCTTGGACTAACATTCCATAAAATTCAATCAAAAAACCATGCTTTAAACTTTTTTAACAGTGGCGCAAGATTAACACCAAAATTTTTGGCCTAATAACCCAATTTTAGCTACTTTCATTGCAATTTTTAACTTAAACCGCACGCGACCTAGGACATTCAAGCACGCCAACTGATAGGATAATTCCCATGTTAAAAAACGACACCAATCATACCGCCCTCTGATTGGTCTAGTCAGCTATTTAAATGCTTTTGTAAGACGTAACAAAATCATAAACAACTTACTTTTACCCTGCTTGACGGCTTCTTTAGTAAACTTTACGCAGAAGAGCTTAATGTGTTACGATATAGCCGTAGGGTTAAGGTACTCTCTCCATTGATTACATGACGTTTGTATGTATCTCATTCGGTTCACACAGGAGGGATTGAGATGCGTAAGTACATATTTTTTGTGAAATATAGCGTCCAAACAAAATTTGTCAAAAATGTGTTACAAAGTGCAAATAAGTTGAAAATTTCTGCTGGTTACAGAATATTAGGTGAGCATATTTCATCACATTAGTACAAAGCGTTCAGCTAGAAGGTAATTTGTGAACGCGTTGACAAATTGCAAACATGTTCACAAATTACCAACCTATTCACGAATTGCAATCGTGTTGACAATTTTGGAACGCGTGTTTTTGTCAACGCGTAAACGAATTACGAACACGTTCGCAAATTACGAACGCGTTAACAATTTACAATTGCGTATAATAATGACCCGTTCGGTCAACAGAGCAATGTTTTTGTACACAATAGTTTAACTTTAGCATGCATGCTATTTATGAACACGTTCAACTGTTATGAACCGGCCAGGCAAAATTTCATACTTGCGCGTTCGCAATTTACGTACACGCTGAACAAAGCGAATTCTGACACATATGGCTAACGGCTTGACTCAAACTTAAAAACCAGAAAACCGAGTCAAGAAAAGAGTCACGTTATGACAGATGTAACAGCAAAACAGAGCTTCAGGTTATAAGATGGTTGTTTCTCACTTTTCTTAAAAAAATAAGATCTATACTCTAGTTTACAGTAAATTTAAGATAGCCATAACATAAGTATAATTGATAAATAATTTAACGCAACGCGCAATATGACGTGAAATAAATATTTATAAAATGTCATGCACCAGAAAAGTAGCCTTTGTTATTGCTATTATTGTTATCTTGACTTGACTAAAGTACAATTGAAATAGACTCGAGTCCAGCTGCGAACAGAATTGACTTGAGTTAGAAAGAAGATAACTAAGTTAAAACAATATTATTTCGTTTTTAATAGAGTAGGTTGTTTTTGGAATTTGAAAATTTGACGAAAATTTATAAGCCTATACCAATGCATGCAGTATCTACAGTATTTGCTTATTCAATTGGAAAGCTTTATTTTGTGAATTATGAGTTACTAGATTGCAATGTTTTAAAACGTTTGTCAAGTTATGGTATTCCGACATGCGTAAAGCCTAATGACACAACTGTACCAACGAAGCCGTACTGTAGTTACAGTTCTAAATAATCCGATGCATTAATTTCACGTTTTCAAAAAATTTCACCACTCGTTACGAGGTTCACTGTTTGAGCTATATTAAAATGAACTTCTAAAATATATGGTTATATATAACAAGACTGCACCGATAAAGAAAAACACTTTCACAAAAGATGGGCCGTTTGCAGATTGCCGGCATATGACATTGTTGCGTTTTGCTGAAAAATTATATGCTTCCACAAACGAACATAGGGCGAGCAGTAGGACTTCTGCTACTCTAATGGCTATTTGCTTGAATAGCCGAAGTACTGTAGAACGTAGTCTAACTCTTAAATGATTACAAACATGGTTTGGAAAAGAAAAAGTGAGAAGATTGTAACTTAGCTTTTTTCATGCAAATTTTACTGGTTTTGAATTTTCTTTGTTTGCTTTTTTAACCAATGAAATGCCATTGAAAACAAATTGCTTTTGACGTTGGCATGATTTAAATCAGATCTGTAATGATGTTCTTGAATTATGACTTGTCCGCAATAATTCAACTTTTTAGTAAGAGCTACTCTTGATATCTGTCTAATCATTCCACCATTTGAGGAATAACTGCTTTTGGGTTGGCTTTTTGGCATTGTTCAGCAAATTTGTCAAAAATTTAATTTAGACCCTTAATTCTTAATTGACAAAATGCAAACTACATTCTAAAAAGACACGTGACAGAGCACAAGCACAAAATTGAGGCATCGTACCCAGTAATACCCACTGTGCATCAATTGTTCTCTTCACATAAATGATGCAGGTATTTCTGAGAAATATCAATTCTTGTCGAAAGATTTGTAATGAATAATTAAAATTTGAAAAAGCTGCCTCATTGGTTGACCTTGGAAAGAAAGATCGCTTGATACTCTTTATGTAAATGCAACCACCGTTTTGTTATAATGTCACCTACAGTAAAGTTGAAATTGTAAAAGGAATGCAAGAAGGAAATACTATTTGTTTTGTACACACATTAACATCATCATCATTAACGTGTTTGCTGAAACAGTGAAGAACTGGATGAAGCTGTCGAGCAGTCTATTTTTATTAAGCAAAATGAAGAATTGCACAAACAGAACAGCCACACTTGAGAGGACAGTCAAATCGATCAATCTAGATTCTAGATCATGAATTGCACAGATTCGTGCAATTTCAACCCTTTCCTGTTCAAACTCTTCTGCATGACATGGTGATTGAGTCCTTACACTTTTTTGTTGCAAATTGGCCACCAAACGTTTGATGATAGTTTTTATATTTGTATCAGCAAAAATAAATATTTCTTTTCGAACTATTTCCGTACCTTTTGTAACAGATATGGGTCAAAAGAAAAAAGATTCTTTAATTTTTTGGCAACTCATTCCACTCTGGACCTTTTGTCACATTGTGCTGGCGTTATTATAGGCCTAATATATTCTGTCAATTCCAGTCTAATTAGTTGCAGGTTAAAAGACTAGCTCTAAAAATTGAAGTAGGCCTTAAGTGTCTTGCTTGATGGATGGGTGGAAGCCCCGAACAGCTTCTGCAAATTGATGTCGGCAATCACGAAATAATTGCATTCGTTAGCCAAGAGCTAAATGTCTAACCTTCCAGCTTTATCGTAAACAGTGACAAAATTCGTTTGTAAGAAAAATAGAGACAATAACGCAGTGAAAAAAAGTCGTTCATTGACCCGAAGACTTCTGCCAACGTTAAACTAAATCATAGGCGTAAGAGTTTCTCAAAAAAGTACCAGTAGCTGAGTTACTATGAATATGAAGACACCATCCAATATCCATCTCCAAAACAACGATAGACTAAAATGCACCACTTTAATACAAATTGTAATGGTAGCTTCAAGCTTGGTTTTTCCTAATGTCTAAGAAGCGTTTGTAAAAATCGTCGCAGCATAACCCTTTCTCTCTCTTTGAAACTCCTTTCATCCTCACAAGAGGCTCGGGGAGGCGAAGCTTTAAAAACTCCCTCAACATTTTGTCAAATCTGACAGTTTGACTGAAATGATACCATCAACTAATCGGGAAAATGCCAGTCGTATGTGGTTTGTACCACCTGATTCTGGGTTGACCCATTGGTCTTCTACCAGACGGTGTGCTGGCAAGTATAAGTTTGCATGTCTTTCTGAGGTGTCCTGGTGACATGACCAAACCATCGTAGCTGGGACCTCTCACTTTAAGGCTCTACAGATACAACCGCGTGAAAAAGCAAAATTTAACTTAGATCAAAAACTTCGTGAAACGAAAGTTGCTGTATAAAAATCCATGTAAACTGAATCCTTTCTACTTATTGTGAAATATAACGAAGGGTTAACTACAACGTATTTACTGAAAAGACACACTAATAGGATTTTAGAAAAGGGCAAGAGTAAATTTCGCTTTCCATGGACCGTACTCTAGTTTGGTCTGTGTAAAGTCAACGTTTTATTTCGTGACTCATTACTTTACTACTGTATTACCAACTTGTAATTAAATAAAGCTTATGAACAAGTTAGACAGTTGCTGGCTAATGTTCGAAACGTCACATCCCAAATATACCACACAAAGCCTATTTATATTTTCAGTGTATGAACATGACCACCACTTAGTATAGAAATAACGGAGCAGGCCATTGTTCATTTAAACTTCATCACAATAGATATAACAAAATGTTTTCATGAAATAGAAACCAAAGCACAGATAAGATCAACTACACTTTTAGTAACTTAACTTTCGAGATTTCAGACTGAAATGAACAAAATATCGTTTCGAACAGCTTAATACAAACATCACGGTCTACAACCACTTGAAGTTAAAGTTGATGGTAGCTGAACCGCGTTCAACCCAGTATAAACGAAATAACAAAAAAGCAGAATATATGATTGTACTCCAGGATTAACTGTTATTTTTTCGACACAAGCTTTCGCAAATATCAGCTTGCTTCATCAGGGGTACGACTTCATACACATAAACGTTGAAGTTCCAAAAGTTTTATCGAGCAATCCCTGGCCAATGTGGCAAACGTGGTTTAAGAAAGCGAATAATTTAGGAAGTTTCTGCCCGGATAACCATCTTGAGAAAACATAAAAAATGTCGAAAGTGACAGAGAAGCCAAAATGATTATTCAGGAAGGTCGCCAATATCACGGCAAATTCTTCTAAGTTACAATTTGGAATCTTTATAATAAACCCCACTACTTCGATTCATAGAAATGTGATTTACTTTTTTGGTGTTCTATTCGCATACTGTGATAACTTCACAATTCTATTACTTTTATCTTTACATGACATTGAACTACCGCAATTTAAAGTTTTGTCATCCTGTCTTGAGGTCTTGGGCGGAAGCTTCGTGTACATATGCTTATTTTTATTGTTTCCCATTCTTCGATGGTAGTTCTGCAATTGTCTGTTAGTGTAATTTTCTCTACTATCCTCTGTTCTTGACACGCCTACTTGTAAACCAGATGTAGAAGTAGAAGGCTTAGTTGCAGTTTCATCGGTTTGCCTTTTCTGCAACTGTAAATGTGCGATGTAAAACAAACAATCAGAAAATTCTTCAATAACCTTTCCAAATAGTGTAGCGGTTAAGCTGATATTGTTTGAACAGTTTGTGCGTCGTCTGATAAAAACACCACATTTTCAAGAGTGCTACGCTATGACTTGAAGTTTGTTTTAGACGTGGAGGCATTTCAGGTTTTTCTTCTGGAAGTCGTTGTAGATCGGCATATCTGGCCAGCGGTCGTTTGCAAAATTTGCAGCGAGTATAAACGCGTTTAGAACAACAACGTGTAAAAGTTATCGTTACGATTTTGGAATGTTGTGTGACATAATAGGAATGCGAGTGACAAAAACTAACACCGAAATGCAGACGAAACAGAAAACTGACATTCGCATCACCAATTATTATTATTAGCTCAGACAGAGACACGGTTTGGTTGGTTCACAATAAAAATATTAGGTCATAAGTACGTTGGATTTGATTATTATTATCTACTCAGAATAGGCAATAAGCGTTTGATATTGCAAAACATCTCTTAAGGGTGATTAAAGCGACATTTGACGAAAATACATTCGAAACTCAACTACTTTATTACTAGCTGGCTGCAATTATTTTATTACCACGGACAGCAAATGCTGTGTTTTTATTTTAACTCGCATTTGGTCTTGTACGTATCCGGCAAGATCGATAATTATAGCTGGACTTCACAGACGACAAGAATGGTGGAAGTAACAGTAAAGGTGTGTTGAGAATGCGAAACGGTCTCTTAAATTTCAACTTTATTTGCTTGCTTGACTTCTGTAAAGCTGAAAATTAATTGTTCACCAGCTGTATCTTGGATGGTAGAAATCGCAACCTAAATAATGTACATTTACTTGTACGCCTATACATCGCATTAACTGTCAAGTCTTAGCATAATTTAAACATAGCCATGATTTCACGGCGCTCAAGCTCCGATGCAAGCATTTCATTGATTCTTTCTGACAATTACTAGCGTTGTTAACCACAACGTCCGTTATTAACTACAATTGGGTCCAAGCCCAGTAATGTTGCTTGTAGTCTAATTAAAAGAAAATGGTCACAAATACCATGGAAGTAGCTGTTTGATGGGGCTAAATTTACCATTGTTCATTATTCGTATTGAATATCACATGTTCAATGCAATTCGTCCAGCGTATATCGGCTGATATTTATTACTTGTAGTAAAACTAATTTGGACCACCCAGGATGTGAATAATACACCTAAGCAACATGAAACTTCAAAAGGAAGATAAAGAAGTGCTGAATTTTTCTGACAATAGAACTATTAATGAGCTGTTTAAAATGCAGAAAGAATGATAGTAAATTTAGCGCAAACAAACATGCACTTCAACCATTTGTGCTGGTACTGTAAATGTGCATTGTGCATACTATACACTTCCTGCGAACCATGCAAATGATCTCGGGCCAAATAAAATTGCTTGATGGGTCAAATGTTGCCCGCGTGCTTACAGCTAGACCACGCGGATCCACAACGAATTTTAGAAGTAACAGCTAAAGTGCCTCCACGTCTAAAAACAAACTTCAGATCATAGGGTACCACTCCTGAAAACTAGGAGCTTCTATCACGAAGTGCATAAATATTTTGCTAATTCGCTTAGGTAAATTGGCAACGATCAAGTAAGAAAATGATTGTGTTAAAACAAAAAAAATTGCATTACATCCCACAAACTTACTGTTGACAGCCAATTTTTCTTCTGTTCAGTTTTAATATCAATAATTCCACCTCTCTCTTTCTGCATCCGGTAGATTTGTTGCAATGCCTCACGTTTCCGTTTAAGATTACTCATATCAACATTTGTAATCTAGAAATTTCACAAAGATAAAATTGAAATTCGTGCTTGCAAGTAGTCTCCTTGTTCCAAATACTTTTAATTATACACTTCTCAACTTTGATGTTTGAAATCACTGAAACAATGATTGTAAAAATTTATATAGCCTACTTTTATGTTGACATATTATTTTTTTATAATTTTTATGTAGTTTGCGGTGCCTTACTTCAATACCATTTTGTAATTACTGTTGTCTGTAACACTTGCAACGATAAAGGTAGTTGGTTGCAAAACCCGATTCATTTACAAATTTAACTGAACTAATGTCTGTCAGAAACTAAACGTGAGAGCTGCTAAATTTTTATATTTAACGACAGCTATTTGCTAAAGGAGGAGTGTTGACTCGAGAGGTCTAACCAAACTAGTAATAATTAAAAACTTATAAACGCCTATTGCCCTGTATGACCACTTGCAAGGTTTCTTACGTTGTATAACACAAGGTAGCTCTAAATACTCAATAGGCTTCAATTGCCAAATTCAAAATGAACGCACACACCGAATAAGAAAATTCGAGTAGACAAAATTTCGGCAACCAAACTCAGAATGCGGCTAAGGTTATATACGATTCAAAGCCAAGCATAGAACAAAAATCACATCAAAACAGGTGCTGCTCGCATAGGCTATCTCAATTTATTCTCAACTAACCAGAAGCCACATTGCTATAGACTCAATCGCAAGAAAACGATGATGTATCTGAGCTGGTTATTACACAACCTACCCAAGTTGCTGTGTTTGGTTTTATTTCCCGCTGAATAAAGCAAAACTTTAATTATTTATCGTTCTAGTTTATTTTAGCCACCAAAATGCCTTGGAAGTCGCAAAACCGCAGAACCAAAGATGCATGCATGCACACTAAATGCAATTGCTTCTTGGTTGACTTGGTATTGGTACCTCTATCGGCTCATGGCAGAATGGTTAGCGCGTATAGCTCGTAAATATTTGAAACCGGTTCGGTTCGCAGTTGTGCTATCGTTGTAATAACCTTGAGCAAAACATCAAAGAAAAAAAATTGTGCAAAAATCGATAACGGGTAACATTGGCCGACAAATTAGTCATGTAAAAAAGGTTTATGAAACTCATACGCTGGTAAAGGCGCTAGAAACTTACTTGCAACTTTTGTAATGAAATCGTTTATTGCTTTCATGCAAAGTTCATTAAAGGCTTTATAATTCGCCGATAAAGTTACTAGTCTTCTCCTGTTTAATCAAACCTGTGTGCAGTACATCAATGGGCTGTTACCGATTAATCCGAACATGAATAAAACTGTTTTGTAATCCCACGTCACATTAACAATGTCGTTGACAACAACTTTAAACAAAACTTTACAATAGTTTTAACAACAAATATTCTATATTCTTGAAGGATTGCTTAACACGTGTAAGATGACGTAAAAAAACAAAATTTGTTTTATCGCAAGTAATGCATCGTGTGTGTGACTAAGAGATTAGAACTTTTTTGTTATACTACATATAAAGGCAAGTATTGCAGACCGTGGTAGGATTTTCTGATTATGTCAGTTGCAGCTTTTGTAAACGTCATACGACTAGAAAAGTCTACGATATGCGCCGGGTTCGGTGCCAGTGTCCACTTCCATCAATATTACCTCATTATTTACAGGTTCTTTCGCGTTTTGTACTACATCAACTGGAAGCGAAATCATGATCCTGCAAACTGGGCATGGGACAGATGTTACGTTGCTGTTTGCACTGGCAGTATTCGCCGGCAGACATTCATGTGGGTGAGCATCATCATTGCTGTTGGTATGATGGAGAAGATATTGATAAAGACAAAAGCAATGATAGTAGTGAAAACAGTCCGTTTTCAGAAATTCATCATATACCTAATAAAAACATTAAAACCTCATCGTAATACAACCGGTGCTTAGATATAAATTTCTTTTTGATTTTCATTGTGTTACAGTCTTTACATTTTCTGATTTCTAGGTGACTTTTATATCTGGTATTTAACCTGGAAAGACTGGAGGCATATAGGACATGGAGAATATGGAAGATTGTTAGACGTTAAACTGTCCTTTGCTAATTCTATAAGATCATATAAAATTGATGACCCTTGATTGCTCTCAATGTGCTCCATCATTTTCAATTTAAGTGCGTGGAGATGATCATCTGATAAACCCCTAGATGCTTGGAAGTCTACTGTCAGGGCTGCATCAGGATACTACAATAATTAATAGACCAAAATGACAACCATAAAAACAGAACATTAAACAGAAGTCAATTATTAGAAAAGTAATCTCACTGTATTTATTCTTGCATAAGTTGCATTTTTTTTGTACCAAATATTTTCCAGAAAGTATGGAGTGAGTCTGTGTGACATATATACGATATTGATGTGGTGCTTGTGAGAATAGAATCTGTAAAAAAAATTTTTATCAATTTTTTTTTTTTGGGGGGGGGGCAACTTATACAAGAATAAATACTATAATTTCGCATAATCGCATATATTCAGTATTCATACTTCATTGGGCACTTGTAATTTTAGCTGAACCATGACATATTGCAATTTTAAGTCTTGTCCTGTTGCTGGGTATAAAGTAATTGATAAAACTGTGGTTTTCTCACTGAAAGAAAAACAATAAAGTTAAACAGAAAAGAGAATAATTAGTTTTGTTTTAACGTTGCTACAAATTTGAGGTATGTTGAAACAATGAGAGGGTATTGCCAGGGCCAGCCTGGAAATAGTCACTCACCTCAAAAGGACAAGGTTGGCACTTGGCAGGTGGCATATACACTTATACATAAGAAACAGTACATATTTAACAACAAAATTGTCTGTGTGCAAGTTGGGCGATTCACTGCCCCCTTGCCGAAAGTTTCATGGCCTGCCAGGGGTCCAAAAAACTTTATAAGTAAACAAAAACGTATTTTTGCACCAAAAATTGCTCTGATAAAACATCAAATCATGATAATAATAAAATTATGTTCCAGAAAAAGAAATGTAACTACTTAAAACAATGCTGAAAACTATAATTTAAACTGTCATAAACATTAGCCTACCAACAAAAAGTGTTATTTTCCATGCCCACAGTATCAGTGACAGCTAATGAGATTTATATATACCCTATTTCCATGCACAAGAAGACCTAGTGCTTGGCCTACGCACGGCATGCCTAGCCTATACTTCGTGGCTTTGTATGGCTTGTGTTTCGATTTCCTATCCTGGGATCGGACAAGCATGAAAAGTTGGAGAAAAAGCTGTTGTCACTTGCTGCGAATGCTAGTCCCTGCCATTGACCCACCTATTTTTGTAGGCCCAATGACAACACAGTTTGGGCCTAGTACTAGGTCTGCATAAGTTGCATCATTCCATATATGGAAAGTAAGGCCTAACAATAGGCCTGAAAAGTCGACAAGGAAATGGGGTAATAGGACAATACAAAGGACGCAGTGAAAAGAGAATTAACAATCCTGGCTGGCGGCTGCTTTATTCCCGCTTGCAAACATACACTGATTATGCGTCAAGATTGCAGAAAAGAAATTCGTAATGACTTGACATTGCATGCTTTGGCACAACCTAATGTTGTGATTAATTGCAACTGTTTAATCCCTTTTTTGATATTATTATGAGTTATCAAGGATGCATTGCATTACCATAAAACATGTCTTCTCATTTCATCATAACAAGCTGGAAAAAAGCAAAAACCATGCTGAGATGCGTTTTAATGTAGCACTACACATATATAACGTTTTTAGTTGTGTAGTTAGATGTATATTCCACAATGTGTTTTTAGATTTATATTAAGATGTATTTCACACGTATTGTTGTGGCCATAATGTGAGACTGCGTTTTTATATAGAATTAGTAATTCATCGATATGTCACTTGCGACTCCTTTTATTATTAGCAAGTTTTCTACACACGTACACGGTTTACACCTCTCACACCCCTCCCCCCCAGAGTATGTTACGCTGCCCAAAATTTCCAATCTCACACTCTAATGATAATTAATTGATTACGCTGTGGTTTGTTGGAGAAGAGTTGATTGAGTCTACGTTTGGATTTATTAGAAGAAAGATGGTTGTTTTTATCAAAGAAATGCTAATAAAAGTTAGAAAAGCAAAAGGAGCTAATTGACAAGCCGTAAAAGCGGGAAGTTTCCTGGCTAAGGAAAGTCTTGGTTACAATACTTCAGTAAGTATATGTATGAGATACACCTAATTGGATAACCTTCCTCTCGGTTAAATCCCAATTTTTCATAGAGAATTAAGGGGCAAAGTTTAAAGCATAGATACGTCTAACACAAATTCATATATAAACTTACATATTAGAAAATATTACTTCAATAAAAACAATATGATTACTAATGTTTATACCTTTGCTTATCTTCTACTTTGAGGTCCTTTTCATAGATGGATTGCAACACCATGATTTCATCCTCAAGAAGGCTAACAGTGAGTTAGTGACATACATAAAATAAATGTGAAGTTGAAGTTCTGAACATCAGAAAACAAAAACTGATAAAACAAGCCTTTACAACTAAAGTTGCAACCTAAACAACCCAGATTGGAAAATTTGCTGTATTGATGAGATAAATCTTATTGGGCAAACAAACTTACCAAGGAGGAAGTAAGGAGTGCAATATCCAATAAATTACAAAATGGAAAATAACACATCCCGGTTAAGGTTGCAACATGAATTTGAACAGTTTGTGCAAACTTTGGTGGTCTGTGTTAGTTATGAACTTAGCCATTATGGTTTTGTAAAAGTACTGGTAGCTTACAATTGGCGTATTGTTATAAAATATATAGTGGTATCACAAAACTAAAGGTGTTAATCAGTAACAACAACTATTCATGACAGGACTGATGTATGCCTTAACTGAAGTTAGCTTAACTGCTTGTAAGTATAAAACAGATGCAATTTGTAAATAATCATATTTGTTTCTCCAAGCAATCTGATGGAAAGGTGTCTTTTTGCAAGCTGAGAGGAGAACACTGCAAGTTTAATTATATTGGCAGCAAGCCCAAAATGTCACCCCTTTTTTATTCTGTAAATCAGTCTACTCCAGGGGTGTCCAACCCATGGCCCGCGGGCCACATTTGGCCGGCGGGAATGTTCTGAGTGGCCCGCGTGGTATTTTTTGAAATGACTTATATTATCAACTGAATCGCCTACGTAATTTATGGAGAACTTACATTCCGAGAAATTGGCATTTATTGTTTGTTTACTACTTTCTGACAGCCATATGGAAAACTCGCTTTCCATTGCTACGTCGTCCATCTCACCGAATATTGCCAACTTGTTAGAAACAAACAATGCTAAGCTTCACATTGAAAAGTCGACGTGTAGTAAAAACTTTGTTGACTTTACTATATCTTGGTATGTTTATTGTTCTTATAAATGTAAAAAAGGATAATACGTATTTCTAAGATTACAATTTTGGTGCGTGGGTTTCAATTAGAAATTAGCAGAAAACACTCAAGTGGCCCGCGCAATCATTCGTAAATCGCATGTGGCCCTTTGTTCAAAAAGGTTGTACACCCCTGGTCTATTCCAATAAACTGCTGAAAAAGTTGAATCTAGATTCTGAGACATGTCTTTGCGTACTTAACCGGGATGCGAACTAAACCGAGTGCACAAACTTACTTGTGAGTAACTTACGTTAAAATGAATATAGCCTACCTTTCACTTTCGGCAAACATACTTCCACTTCATTTGATCAACCCAGGAATGAAAAGGTCTTCTTACCACATGGCTGGAAGCAACAAAATTATTTTCAAAGTGACTATTTCAATTTATGTAGGTGGTGCAGCCTGTTGTTAAAGATAGACAGTTAGGTTAGGAGAATGGGTATGCAAAAAGTTGATTTTAGCTAATTAAGCTTTTACTGGAGTTAAATTTGGATTAGAAGGTAGGCTTTGGTTACTATGTTATAACATTTAGTTTAGGTTAACAAAAAGTTGACATAAATAGCTTTGAACACAAGATTTTGTTCTGGTGAAATAGCCTAGTGGCAGCCAATTATTTTAGGGGCTTAGTTTAAAAAAGTTCCGCAAGCAACTTTTCAGAACAACCCTAATTTACAGAATGTGGAAACTGAGCTACGGGAAGGCTATAGTAAACTGAACTTGGGCTAAAATCAACCAAAATTTTTGAATTAAAGTTGTGAAAACAACTTTATGCTTATTTTGCAAGTATGTTTTCTTAAATTGTTTGTCAATATATGCAGGCTTCATCTGTAAATATGTTACACTATGTAAAGTTTTGTTTAAAAGTATTTAGTGATTGCTTTGGCAACCGTAATTTTGAAGTTGTAAATTTCGGAAATTTTACTTTGGCATTATAAAAATTTTTTGGCCTTGAGATACGAAGATGAACTTGCCTAATTTGGCATTATACAACCCATCCAAATACCTTATAATTTTAGAAAATAATAGTCTTGGCAGAGTACAAAACAAAACTAGTTCACATTACCTGGCAAATTTTGGAGTTTTTGGGGTAATGTGAAGTAAGCCAAGAAAACTATAGACATGACACTAATTAAATTTTTATGTTTTTTTATTGCTTATATGGGCTATTTTAGTTTTAGTTCTGATAGGCCTAGAAAACGTCAGAGAAATACAAGCAAAAAATACAGCCCTAAAGACCTTAAGGCTGCTGAATGATTATGTACTTATAAGGCTGCTGCTCATTTACCATCCTCCAGGTATGGCTAAAAACCAATAACATACAAATTTGTTCGCAGATCCGTTCACCATTTGGTATTTGCTAACAAGAAGAAGCTGGCTGGAACTAGACTAGCCATCACCGAATTGCTGACAAAAAGAAGGATGGTCACTGTTGAAACAGCTACAAAGAAGTTTGGAAATAAAAATGTTTGGGCCTCCAATGGAAACATGTTTATCTTCCACAACCAACAAAGGCGAGCCATTTCTTCTATTGATGATATTAATAGAACTTATAGGCTTATCCATGCATGCTGAGCAAACATCTAAATCTGACACTTTAGTACGACATCAAAAAGGCTAGTTTTTCTATGCATGTAATAATAGGCCAAGTCTGAACTGGGCTGTTTAGTTACATGCCCTCAGTGTTTGCTTTTGTTTGTGCTTTGTTTTTTATATAAGTTAAGTGTACTAAAATCCTCAGAAAACACCGAAATATAATTTTTGTAATAAATGCTGTAACTGGTTTCACCCAAAGTGTGCAAACTTAACTAAAAATAAATTCAAATTATTATGTGCAGAGCAAATATTATGGTCAAATCATACAGATTGGTGGCTATAACGTTGGAAATAATAGCAGGATGGCGCACAAAAGTGTAGTTCTCACTCAATTATTAACGACTTATCAATATTGGAAGAAAAAATATTTCAATCTCTTTTTGTAGATGTAGTGGTCATTGAAAAAACAGTCACTTGTAGAACCACCTACAGGACAGCTTTTAACACATGAAATTTCTAGATATACTTAAACCAGCCTTGCAGTATATTACAAAACCTAAACATTCGTGCTACATAATGGGTAACTTAAACCACAATTTACTGGATGATACTAACCCTAACACATTGAAGTTTACTGAAACTATGTTTGAACACTCCTTTTTTCCTTTAATAAATAAACCTACACGTTTTACTGAGTCATCTGCAACAGCAAATGACCACATTTGGACTAACATATTTAATGTTGAAATCAATAGTGGAAGTATTATAGACTGTATTGCTGATCAATTACCACTTTTTCTATGCTCTAGCCTATAGGCTCACCAAACTCAGTTTTCTACAAACAGGCTTCATTGAAAAGAAGATTCAATGAAGCCAACATATCACAATTCATGAGTAACCTACAAAATATGAACAATCTTGATATACTTCTAGATATGGATGTTAATAGTGCCTTTAGCAAATTTACTGACAACTTTTATGAAAATTTTGCTGCAAAACCAGCTAACAATCATATCAGGGCTATTAAGAAATCAAAAGTGTGGTTTCCACCTGACTTGAAAGAACTCAAAAGAAAAAAAGAGTTTGCTCATAGGAAGTTCTTAAGAAAGGCCGATCCACAAAGTACACTAAATAACCTTTCCAACAAAAAAAATTATGAGACAAAAAATTGAAAATAAACAGGACTAGCCTACAGTATTACAAATATCTGTTTAACCACAATAAAAAGAACATGAAAGCAACTTGGAAAATAATAAATAATTTACCAGGAAAAGCAAAGAAACAAAAGTCTTGTCTTTAAATTAAATGGTGAACTAGTAACAGATCCCTTGAAAATTGCAAATTATTTTAATTCTCATTTCTCATCGGTTGCAGGTGACTTGTTAAACAAGATCCTCCCTTCTCCCACTACATTTCAAAGCCTTTTAAGTATTTTTTGTAAACCTACTGACCCTAGGGAGGTCCAACAAGTAATAAACAGCATTAAACCGAATTCTATAGTACAGGTATTGTTGGCAGGTTATTGTGAGGTCAGCACTTTAACAACTCTGCTACCAAGCTAAGAAGTCCAGCCGCCACTGGACGGCTGGCAAAACTTACGCCGAGGTCTAGCCTATATATTTCTGTACAAAACATACTGCATGCTTTCTTACAACTGATGGAATCAACAGTAAAAATCACTTCCAGGTTATAACTTAAACTGTGTCTGTATTAGGCAAAGCTCACTATGTGCACAGAACTACTATGCACAGCATGCAGTATAAACGGTGATAAGCACCAATGCCGTCAAGTTATCTCAATGTAAAGTTATGCCTTCCAATATCAATATGTTCCGGTACCGGTATCTCAAATAAAAGTCTGAGCCCTGTCATAAACACCAATAACCTCTGTGCGTGCTGTACAGTTGTAGTCACAGAGACACCATCCATGACGGAGTGGTTCGGTTAACTTCACCCAGGTGACACAAATCATCTTCCACACGCTTCGAAAGGCGCAAATAGGTCGTACTCTATATATATATATATATACAGTCTATACGCTTCAATTGTTGTTTTACAAGAGTATCTGGTGGATAACCACATATAGCATACCATCCGTGATCAGAGCAATCTACAATTTAGATTACAGTGTAGATTTAGAACTCCTTTAAAACAGTACGTCACGACAAAACTATCATAGACATCAGAAATATAAAGAATAATACAATCGGAATTTGCACCAAGGCAACCGGTGTCATGCCAAATATTGAACCCCTGCCAAATATTGAACACTCTTTGCGACGTAATAAATTTATTAATTTAATACGCAAGAAGCTTTATACACAAGTAGCCTACAGAACTTACAAACAGAAGTAGGCCAACACCTGTGACCTGTATACGCTATTTTGATTGCCAGTATACATGCAAATGCAAAAGTAACGGTATCATACTACTCAGCCACTGAAATCATTTTTTGCTGAGTCAAATCCTTCATCAGACAATGAATTTATTATGTCACAAAGGAGGCTAAATTTTTAACAGGGGGTCACAACACCGGAGGTCAAACAATGAGCAATCATCACCGGGTTTAGTCGTGCAAAGACTTAAATCCTCAGTCCGAGGATAAAAATTTAATTAATTATCAAACCATACTATTATCATTTTAATAACTCACTGATTTTACGTATGATTAGAGATATACTATGAAATGGTTCAGAAAAGTAAAATTCATTTCTGAGTTTGACCAGGTCGACCAGGGGGAGGAAAAATATAGGCTGAAATTTCACATCAGTATAGCATGTATACAAAATTAGTTTTTATGCATAAAACACTTTAATTTAATCATTGACTGTTCCGAAACAATTCTGACGGTAACAACTGAAATTTTATCAATGGCAAAGTGAGCAAAAATTATAGAAAAGCAACCTGCAAATGTTTTTGTCTGACACGTTTTAAACACTATAGCCTAGCCAATAGCTGAGGACTGAGCTGGAAAGTCCTGAAAGAAAGAAAGAAAGAAAGAAAGGAAGTCCTGTCCATGAAAGTTTAATTATTGTTTCCTGATAGTTTTTTCTTGTATATAATTGAATTTTGCATAGTTAATCTGAATTCACTTAACAGCAAGGAATCCTATTTAAACAAATATAAGAAATTCAACAAAGCTGACAGACAGTGAAAGTTGTTGACTACAGCTAAAAACTATTAGTTTAGCAGCTACTATTAATTTGTTGCTTATATTGTTCTTTAATTCATTGTCATTAACAATTAGCATAATCAATTAGCTTTTCAATCATTCTTACATGCATGTCAACAAAACGCCTATTCAATTGAAAGGCTGTTGTGATGGATAGAAAGGACTCCCAGTTGAAATGCAAAGTTGCAGTTCATCACAATGAGTTGTTCACTTGTGTTGAATACCCTGGAGTGGTGGAGAATAAAGAAAAAATGCTGCGAACGTTAGGAGGAATTGAACATTTACAAAAGGTTTTGTTTTTTTCTTATTGAAAATATCTTACATCATGATTTTTTAAACCTAAATGTTAAGTTTATTCGCATGGGCACTTAAAAGTACCTACATTTTTTTCTATGTTTTTGTTTTGACTAAGCATTAGGCTACCTTCTTTCTGAAAGTTGTTCGTATCTTTGCAGGAAAACGAGTTGAACTATAACACCAATTATGAAAAATTAACTTTAAATGAAAATATGTTTCAAGATATTACTAAAAGCAAAATTAAAATTTTTTTTTAAGTGAAGGGAAAATTTAAAAAGAAGTTGACCTCAAATCAAAGAAGATTTGCCAGTAAGTATACCAGGCAAACATTTTTTTCAATGCAATTTACTGGTTAAGCAATTATTGCCAAAGTTGTGTTGCAAAAAAAATGACTAGTTAAGACATATGCACCTGAGAGCCTCAATATTGCTCTCAACTTTTCCACAGAGATGGGACCCTAGTCCCTTCAATGATGTTTTTTAGTGGGGTTTTATTAACCATCCAAATGCACTCATTGCAGCGTGGCCCTAACATTTCCTTGTGTGCATCTAAATGTACAAGTTACTAATATTGCCAAATGTTGACATCCGTTTTTTCTTTGTGTTTTTTCTTTTAAGTTTACTTGTTTGAGTTCCATGGCCTTGCTAACCTTCCATCATTGTAGCACTCAGTGTGATTTACTTCTTGCACATTTCAAGCCCTAAGGGCTTTGCTACTTTTTCTCATTTGTTGATTGTTTGTGAGCATACTTCATGTTGGACCAGTCTGCAATGAGGTTACCACCATCCCTTTCACTTCCCACTGTCAATAGCAAAAAATAAACGATACGATACAAGTTTGTGATTATTAATTATGACATCACAAAATGCATGCAGCTGTTGTTTAGAGTATTGATCAAATAGGAATTAGAATGTTTTGTGTTGGTAACACGAAATAGGTATGGTTAAGGTGTAATTAAGTGAATAGTAGAAATATTGTACATTAACTATGCCTAACCTAACTTGCAGTAAGTTTGTTTATACTGGTGAAGGTAGATGATAAGTTACAGCTCACTTAGCTCATTGGCCGTTGTGACATCATAATTGCTGCCACCTCTACCATAATTTAGCAGCAAACTTGCCCCACATCTTTGGCAATAACTGTTTAACCACTAAAAAAAATTTTTCTGACAACTATTCTTTGATTTAAGGTCAAGTTGTTTTGGAATTTTCTTGTCACCCAATAAACATGTAAATTAAGGATGTTCAACCTTAAAGGTGTACAATGATCCTACAAAAAGAATGGATCTAAGGTTTCGCCCTGATGATCCAGGATGTAAGCCTGTATGCGGTGATCGAAAACCAGTGACTTCATTTGTTGTTAGGTATATATTTGTTGAATCCACTAAGTGAATAGTAATGTTGTGTTACACAGAACTAAAAAACTGCATGAAACACTATGCATAGTTTTAGTCAATTAAAGTCTCTTAATGCTGCATCTTTTTCTTTCGGACATTTACAAGCTGCTTTATGACTATTTTATGCTTGCAAATATATTTCTAAAAGGGTTTGCAAGTTTAAAAAGAAGAAGAAAGATGTCACTCATGATGAAGATGAAAAGAATTGTTATCAACAGCAAATTTCTGGCATTGTAACTTCCATTTACAGGTAAAAAATTGTCTATGCAAATATCTCAAAAAATGCTTGAGCTCTGTTATATCTTGAAAGTATTAAAGTGGCTTCCTAGTGTCAGGCTTAACTGTGAAAATTTTGCAAGCGAGTACTTATTGCCCTCCTTGTCAGTGTTAGGCAGGCTGTTAACTGCCGTCTTTAGTGCTTCTTAGTAATATTTCAGTAATATTTCTTAGTCTTATTTCTTTTTTTGTGTTCTGTTTTTACAAATGTAAGGTTAGTTATTTCAAATATATATGCAAAATTTACGTCTATATTTCTTAGCAAGGCTGTATCAAAGATGTTTTTGGGTAGAATCCCTACTCCAACCACCCTCTAAATAAGCCTTGTTTCTTGGTGTTCCGTGGCTGAAAAAGTTTGACAAACGCTTACCTATATTAGTGTCATCTTATGCTTATGCTCAGCTTCACCACTTTATGTGATTATCAATACCTTGCCGTGACAAAGTCAGACGAAGCTTGTTTTAACATGCGGTCCAACCTTCAAGTCAAAGATTTAAATTTAAAAGGTCAAAGTGCATTTCCTTATGGCGTACCACTCCTCTTGCTACCACCAACATTTAGTCGATTGGACAAACCACAAAGTTATCAATACAAAAAAGAAGACCAACAAAGAAGGTAAGCAATATATTTAAAAAACGATCTCCCTGCTCAAATGATGAAAAATATAAATTATTGCAAGAAGTTTACCAGCCATTTCCTAAATTACGTTTCTTATAGTTCCCCTTAGCAACAGTATACATTGAAGTTAATCTACACACAATTTTAATGCTAACACATTTTTCAAGCACCAAGACAGTTTCCAAGGTTGGAATTCATGGCCTGTCAAATAGGAAAAGTAGACCAAATCATTGTATATCGATCAATTACGAAGACAAGACACCTGCTGCTGGTCTTGAAGAAGCTGTAAAAGTCTTTGATTCATTGCCTGCAGAGTTTAAAGTTTATGGTGAAAAAGTGAAAGAGGTAGATTTGATAGAGTAATATAACAAGATCGGTTTATAACAAGATCATTGTTGATAAAAATAAGACTAGCAATGTAAATTGATTATCTCACAGTATAAATAAATGTAAAAATTATCTAAAATAGTCTGTCTTTATTTCTCAGAAAAATATATTTTACCAGCAATGATGCATCATCAGGTTTTTATATTCCTAGTTAAATAAGAAACTGATTATACCATTCCTGACGAAATATATTGAAATAAAAAATGAGATTTGACAATATTTGCATTAATTGCCCTGAGAGGTATATGTGTTGATATTATTTCAACAAAGCAGGGTTTTCTCATCCTGTGTAGTAATGGTAATAGAATATCTGGCTTGAAATTAAGTCATCCTGATTCAATGATTGTTAGTGATAAAGTAGATAAATTATGTCTTTGGGCAAAGCATTAAGAATGCTTGATCCTGTAGGTTCGGTGCCAAATACAGGTAATATCAAATAATGAAAAACATGTGACAAAAATAACCTTTGCAAAACGCAAACGGTTACCGCCAGTTTTAATTTCTTCAAAGATTTTCTCAGTCTGAAGAAAACTGTTTCAATAATACATCACTGTTAGTGAGTGATGACTGATGAAGCTGGTTTCAGTGATTTTACAATTACTGTGACAACAACTGAAAAGCATGTGCCATACAAATTTTTTTTAAAGGCTTTTCTATGGCATTTATTATGTGATTCTGTTTCTCTTTTTTTTGTTGAATATAATAATTTGACACTTGCAATATCTGCAGCATAGTTTTTCCTATATTTGAAGCCATTGTTGTTGCACTGTATTTGTTTAACTTTTTATTGTTTTAATAATTCATTTTGTATAGGAAAATATTTATTTGCATGACCACAGGTTTAATTTTTTTACATTTTAGGCTTTCGACAAGCGACCTGTATGGTCGAGAAATGCACTTGTTTGTCAACTTAATATACAAGAGCAATACATGAAATTGTTTTTGCCACTCTTTGCATATTATTACATCACTGGTCCTTGGGCACGATTATGGGTCAGGTTTGGTTATGATCCAAAAGTTGATCCCAGTGCTCAGCGTTATCAGCTTATTGATTTTAGATTAAGACAAGGTAATACCACTGTGTAATCAGCCATACTGGTATTTCTGTGATTTCTTTTTGAATCCTACTATACCTAGTTCACAATTTATGGCTTTTGCTTATTATGTAGTGACGCAAATGGACTGGTTGACATTGTAACATAATTATATGTACTGCTAATACCTTTCTAGTAGCAATATTATATAGTTATGAAAGTTGTAGATTATGTCATATGAATATACTGGTGTTTTTATTATTGATTGTTGTTGGATGTTCACATTAGGATTTCAACCAATGCTAATATTGCAGGAATACATACTCCATTTATACCCATCAAACCCAAGCGGAATACTTTAAAGTATAAACTTCCTCATCTGTCAACTAAAGTTCAGCCACGTGATAATGTTGCTATTACTCCGTTGCCAAAGTCAAAAAGGTCCATTCAGCCACAGGGGAATGATGGTTACGAAGAAATCAATCAGAACATTCAGAGCAAGCTATCGGTAACTCTTTGGCAATTTAACTGGATTAAGAGCGATTTTACCTTATTGTATGCTTTGGCCATTTTTTGGGATGTTTACCAGATTTTATGATTTGGTAAGGTTTATGGTTATTGAGTTTTACATTCAATCTTTGGATATTAGGTTCTATAGTCCTAAACAAAAGGATATTATGTTGTGTTCAGAGTCACCATTAATTTTAAATCTCTCTTGATAATAGTCATTATTATGGAATTTTACTATTGAAATGTTGAGTACTTGAAGTTAAACTAGATAGATCTTTTCATGAGATTTTAACCACTTAACTGTTATTATATACTAGTAAGTAAAACCCTAATTCAAATTAAGAAGCTTATGAAAATGGTTTTCGTTTTTATTAAAATTCTTTTCTTAGTATTTTCTTAAAGTTATTGTCATATATTATTTATCACTAAACACTTCTTATTGTATTTCCTGAATGTCATCCCACTTTACTGTAATATCGTTGTGTTTGGTCTCCAATTACTATCTTATCGAACTACAACCTTCAGTACAAGTTTATCGCGATTTTTGTGAAAAACTTTTTTCCTGATTAATTTCCAGTAATTTTATACTTTGATGAGAGGCTATTGTATAATCCTAAACACGTAAGTTTTCTTACTAGAATAAGAATATTTTTGCACTTGTTGTAGTCATTGTAACAATTTGGTCTAGTAAATCCCGGGGCTGTGGAGACAAGAGTGGTAGTCGAAGTCTGTGAAATTGTCCTGACTCCAACTCCAACTGATCACAGCCACTTAAATGGGGAATATCTTCTTATTGCAATGTATAGCATGTTGTTTCACTAACACGACTACATTCTGGTATGTAGACCGTGATTGCAATATAGCTGACACAAAACAACTACGGTCACTGAACCACGCATAACATGCCCATTAGTGTTTTATTTTGTAAAAATCCGCATAAGGTTTATATAGCGATTGTTAGGTCGTAATTAATTAATTGCAGATGTGCAGTGATCACATAGGCTGTATTCTAGCGATTGTGTGCACAAGCACAGTATATCATATGGCATATGCATGAAATAAATGAAGCTAACTATGACAGCTTTTTATTTTCACCACTTTCAGTTGTGGTTCCAGACAAGCAATAAGGGCTTCATATAAGGCTAAGTTAAAAGAACTTTCAATCAAGGAAAGAATCGCACTTATAAGGCATAGTAAAATGTTAAACGTTGCATTAAAACAATCATTTATCAAAACTCGTTTAGCCATTGCAGTAGTATGTGAATAATCACATGTATTCGGCATGTTGTTAAAAATGGTAAATACCTTGGGGTGATTACTTCATACAGGATTCAGGGTTGAAGGTTTTAGGTATTAACTCCACAGCCCTGGTAAATCCAATTCAAATCTTCACAAATTATAGTTAGTGTATTTGTAGTTAAAGTTTATGTGTTGAAAAAAGGACCATTTGATGTCAATGTGTGAACATTGTGTGATGTATTTTAAAATACACCCTATGAATAATAATTTTGCTTTATAGGATGCAACCTATTTGTACAAACCTGGAATTCTGCCAGCATACAGGCACATCTTCTATCAGGTAAAAATACAAACGTATGCTAAATTTTAAAATTCTAAGTTTATATTTACAATTGTGCCACCAATTTGTCCAGGTTTGCTGATCAAGATTCAGTAGTACGTTACAGGCTGCATCAGGTGAAGTGGACTTTAACGTTGCAGTCACACTTACTATAAGTTATAATTTCGTTGGAACAGTGAATTTTTCTACTATAAATGTAGTATGTTAAGTATGGTGGTAACACCGCTGAAGTGATGACACACTGCGCGAAGCCCACGAGTAATGTTCGCTTTACCCAAGTTTCTTAGCATAAGATTCACATTTAAGTTTGAAAAATGTTCTCTTATATTTACCTCGCTTTTGTAACATAAAACAAGGATAACAATTTAAACGTAAAATTACTTCATTGGAATAGAGAATTTTGTTGGTGGTGACAGTCAATTGACTGCCTTCGAAAAGCACAATTTTGCGATAATAATGCTCAATATTAATTGTTTATATACATGTTATATCAATCTGCTTTGCCAAATACCACAGCATTGTATTTTAGATTGCAGCTAATTTTTTGTTGATTTTATAGAGGACTGCGAATTATTAAAAAATTACAAGGCGCGTGTTTGAAAAGTTTAGGAACCACTGCTTAAAACATTCCAATAATTCAGGAATTACAGCAGTATAGCTCATTAGGCAGACCATCAAAGAGACGTAGATTGATAGCTAAGTTCTCCCTAAGAATGCACATTTTAGAATTATATCCAATCTTTGAAAATCGAACCTCAAAAGCTTCGAATCCAATTTTGTATTTTATCTGAATCTCATGAACCAAATTTATTTTATAAAGACTGTTTTCATTGGACACACAGTGGATTTTGTTCCTGTTTTTTTTTCACATTGTTAAACTAAGTGCTGGATGCGTTAATCGTGGTAAAATAAACCGCTTCATGTCAAATTGACAATTGTAACCGTAATAACTTTGTAAACCTTTTTTAAAGGCAAGCACTGCTTGGACTTAAATATTTAAGTTTCAAAATATTCGAGAACGGGCTCGAAATTCTGGATTCGGAATAAACTATTCTAGACTTGTCAAGTATGCTGTATCATACATTCCAGACTGGGCAATTTCATCACTGATGCCAACTCCAACACCACTGAACTATTGTTGCCAGGAATAATAAATCTTTATTAATAGGCATGTGACATACATCTTCCTGAAGCACAAGTTATTATTCAAAAACCATCTGGAAATTCTACATGCTCTAAAGATGACGGTTGGTTTTGTCCTAATACAACTGCTGAAATTCGTAGTCATTTGGCAAAGGATGTCTTTAGGTCAGTTATACGATACTACAAATTTGATTTAAATACAGAAATTTTGAAAAAAACTTATCATTTGAATAGTGTATAATTTTAGAATTGGTATTTGTTTGTAATATATATAATTTACAAATGTATACATGTATAATATGATTAAGAGCATAATTTATATAATTAAATAATATAGTCAAGTTTAAAACATTGATAATAATCATAGCTCTCAAGACCGTAGGAAAAAAAACAAATAAAGAAATCTTTCTCTTTGCAAACCAAAATCATCAAAAGCGTACAGTTCCATACAAGTAAAATGTATGCTATGGTGTTATTGTGTCAATCAGGGCTATTGGTATGCTACACAAAAATGTTGACTATGGCTTCTCAATAAACGGCACCACCCACTTTTACACTGAGTCAGTGACTTATAGCAATTTGAATAGCTAATAAATCATTCTTTTTATGTTTGTCCATAAGAAAACAACTTACTGTAAACAGTTGTATTTGTCAAAGAATAATACTCTCAGTTGATTGCTTTGCTAGAGTATGTATAAACATGGTTAGTAGTTACTAGGGATGCATCACGAGAAAGACCGCAAATCCGGATGTTATAGAGGTCGATAGAAACTAGAAACAAATTCATATCAGCACCAAACAATAAAATTTTATCTAAATGTTGCCAAATATTTCTAGTAACTTAACGTAATTGCTTTGTCGCAAAAAATGTTTCAATGGCGATTGAGAACTAATTGTTAGCTAAATGACTGTTATTGTAAGAAATTTAAAAAATAATTTACACAAAAATAGTTTCCAGTAAATTAAAGAAATGTCATTGACAAAGTAATTTCAATAAACAGAATAAAGTATCTGCAATGCACGAAACTAGTCAAAACATTTTCTATACTATAAATCTAAAATTTATACGAAGTAAAACTGCAAGGCGCCAAAAGCACGGTGGGAATGAAAAATCAAGCCAGTTGTTACTAACACGCGCCAATGAACAGGAAAAGTAACAAAGCTGAAAAGGCTTAAAACGTGCTCAAGATACTTGCTGGTAACAACTACACTACGAAGTATAAGTAACTCATAACATCTTTTTAGTGATGTAGATGAAAGAGTAAGGCTTAAGTATATTACATCAGAAAGCAAAGCAATTTGAGCCATACCCATTGAAATTGTACAACGCTCCATAGCTTGTAAAAGACTTTCACAACATAAAAAGTCAATTTTCTTTGGAAAAACCTGTTAGGCTTTATCACTAAAAGAGATGATCTGTGTCGTAGGAGAGGTTCGCACAAAACTAAATGATGCTCATTGTAAAAATGAATGCAGTTACAATGGTAATTTAAACTGTATTTACGCTCACTCTCTAGGACAGCATTTAATTTTAGACCAACTACCTTTTGAACACAGACGCTTTTGTTTTTAATAATCCTATTCTGCGATGATCATCAGTTCATCACAACAAGTTTTCAAGAATAATCTTAAGGCATTGCTAACGACAAGAAACGCTGATTAATAATTACAGTTACAAGCATTCGAGAAATAATGCATACATCTAATAAATAATTAATTCAAGTGGACAAAGCTTCAACTCACTTTTCATACATTCTGTTGCATATTTCTCATCAACCATGCCGTTTTAAAATTACATTCTGTCCGATCTTTAACACTTATGTCTGCAAGGTGCCAGGCATCTTGTCCGCCTGAATTTCATTTATTAATATTTGCGGTTTTTCATCCTTAAAAATTTGGTACATCTGAAACTGTTTGCATAAAAACACTTGTAAAAGTTGACCGAAATGATTAAGGATGTTTTTTCTATTATCGTTATTTTTGTGTTTTATGTTTATTCGTGGGCCCTTACGTGATTTTTGGTTTTTCAGTGTTGTGGGTTAATAATTTCACTACAGTATAGTTCATGTGTCACTTTTTTCTGAGCTAGAACAATATCTTTGTTGAAAGATGAAGATGAATTACAAACTAAAGATTCTTTGCAAAATAAAGGAAGTGCATCAGATAACCTTAGCCAAAATTTTGATTTGATTGAAGATCAAGCAGCAGAAGGTTCATTGGTAGCAGATGATACGAATGCAGCTGACAAGGAATGTTTTGGTATGTATAATATATGATACATTACATACATACATCGTATTATATATAGTATAATAAAAGTTTAGCTTAGGAATTTCAAATAAGAAAATTGAGGTGAAGTAGATGCCATTGTATAATGAAATCAGAAGGGTGAGAGGCAATAAGTCAGATCAAAATACAGCACCCTAGTCTATATGAAATGATATACAAGTAATCTGCCCGGCAAAAAGTAATTAAACGCTATAATACTTAAACCATCAGATAAACAGTAATATGAGTTCTTCTCACTCTAGCTACAAGTTTTATACTTGATAAAAAAAGTCAATATTTTTTCAGTTAGTGTGTACATACGTATTATTCTTAGATGAAAAGATCTACTATTGAATTTAAACTTTTCATTTTTTGTTTCTTTTTTGGTTTAATTCGCTCTTACCATTATTTTGCTTTGAAAATCTGAGCAGTTCCTCATATTTAGCTGCATCAATATGATTCAATCTTGTATATTGCGGTGCATGTTTAAAGAGATTGTACAGTGCTTGTTTCACATTTTTTGTTAAACTGGTTTGTGTTTTAGACAGCGACAGCTCTTATGATGATCTGGCACAATCAGCAACACAAGAAGTGCTTTTAAATGTTGATGTGATTGAATCAGATAACGGTTTGTTTGTATTAGTCATTAAGCAATCAGTTCTCTTTTGAATCAATAAATACTGTTGTTTTAAAACAGTTTAACACTGGTTGTTCTGTGATTCTTTGTGATAGATAACTCAAGTCTTCCTGAAGACACTCCTGAGCAGGATGAATTATGTGATGAGGAAGATTACATTTTTCGTTCTGCTGCGTTGTTTCGTGATATGTAGCAGATTGACTTGAGCCACAATTTTTAGAGATTTTCAAATACCGCCATTTGTCCGTTCTGTATTTAACATTTTTTCAAGATTTTTATGTCTTGTAACCATTCCTTATGGATGATTGGAATTGAATGCACGATTCTGCTGTGTTTTGCGTTCCAATGAAAGCGTTTTAACTTACAACGACACTGCCAAATAAACCAAGATTCAGTCGTTCTGTTATTAAGCCCAGATAGATTGCTTTTTATTTTGTTCACCCATGGCGTTGGGATGAACACAATTTTAATAAACAGTCTGATAACGGGTATTTAAACCCAGGGCCGGTGTTATAAAGCAACAGCAAAACGAAAAATTACTTTAAAAATACACCCCCCCTAGAAGGCAAAAACATGAATTACGGAATTATACCAGAATGTAAAGAAATTATTAGATTTTTCATTTGACTAATATCGAATTGCTGGAATTTTGTCGAAGCGGTGTAGCATGGTTTCACAAGTGTATTTAGATTGATTAGGTTGGTATTAATTGCAATTTTTGTGTTAACAAGATTATGATAATTTCCTTTTTTTCTATTCTTTTTATTTTTTATCGTGATTTCTCGGACGCCGGCAAGACGCGAATAATATGTTTTTTAGTCGAATACCATTCTCCTGATCAATCGTTTGTCCCGCTTTCTGCTGCATACGTCGTTAATAATTTTTATAATAATTAAGTTTATTAAGAACTGGCACGAATTAGGTTCGTAACCCATATTTGCAGACGTTAGTGAAATGTGTTATTTTAGTCAGTGCATGGCTTAAACCGCCATGTCATCAACGGTGCGTATTGAAGGCCTATACGTGCGTAGAGTTAGCTGCGTTGTAATGTACTTTTATATTTCTTATAAACCGTTGATCATATTATTTGATATAAACTTTCGTTGTATCACCAGTTCATGTTTGTGGCGTCATAATAGTGTATTATTGAAAATTGCCAGTACCAGGAAATGGATTAATTGAGTCGATGGATCAGTTGATCGATTGAACTACAATCCAATAGATTTAATGAGTCGAGTTGTTGACTTAATAGTATCCAATCAAATGTCCACCTCAGTTATTGGCTATAGTGTAAAACGTGTCAGACCAAAACATTTGCAGGCTGCTTTTTTATAATTTTTGTGAATAAATGAATAGACTTTCCACAGTCCGAGGATAAAGATTATCATACCAAACAAACAACCTTGAAAGTTGGATGAATCGGGGTTGAGCTTGCAAGATGTTAGGATTGGTAGAATTTCAGTAGAACTTCATTCCTAAAATTAAAGGCACAATTCTGGAACACAAATAGGTTTTAAATATCACGTGATGCAAATTTTGATTTGATACACAGATCGAAAGTACATTGGACAAAATAACGTCATTATATGACGTCGCTACAACATGTTTACTCTGGTTGCGGACGAAATGACCAATAGGGGATCATGAACAGAGGTCGCTGCAACGTTGTCAGTCGAGTCTTCTCAAAACTTGTAAACTTTTGGTAACTAATTCACATTCTCTTATTGTAATCTTTCCTGACAAAACTCACCCGCATGGGTTTGCGAAACGTTGGTTCACAAAAGAATTAATTCACCAGATGAGCACCTTTTGTTATGACGTTACGCCTAGTGGCAAACATAGTATTTCAGTAACAAAGTTTAGCATGCACCACCGTTAAAACTGTCACAATGAGCTTGGTATGTTTAAATACCTTTAAAACTTCTGGAAATGAAATGCATTCTCATATAGGTGCAATAGCTGGCAATTTATAGTTTACCATTCAGAAACGTCGTATATTCGATTATTGATACGTCTTACTTTATAGGTTATAGAGTATAGACAATAGGTAGTCGCAAATAGGAAGTGGGATGTACAAAAAGAACAAACAAATTTAAAAACACCCATGCCTCCAAAAAATTGAGCCTAGTGCTTGGAAGTGCTGCAAAGTGTCAATAGTGTTTAGTCTACGCGGTAGCTTACACTCAATCTACAATAACCTAATCGGAAACCTAAAATAACTCAGTGGATGTGGCTTCGTGCTTTTTTAACTTGGCAATAAATAAAACCTTATTACACAGTGATTACGATGTTTGTATGTTATGTTTTCTTGTTCATAAGTTAAGTTAAGGTAACCTTGTAAGTGTTTCCTGGACCCCACCCCAATCTCGGAGGTTTTCAAACGAAAAAATTGCACTGAGCCATGCCAAACCTCTATGTCACAATGCCCGAAACATATTTAGCATGTTACCGGGACAAACAACGTGTCTATCTAAATCAGAGGCATACAACATACGGCCCGCGGTACCTTCCCGCATTGACTTCATGAAGTAGATTAATTATTTTTAAATAGCCTCAGCCCTCAGAATAACTACACTTCTACGTTGTAGCCCATTGCGATAAATATTTGCATGTCCCTGGTATAAATGGTGAAAGGTAGCTCTCTTAAATATGTTTCGGACATTCCATAGAATAAAAATAATGATCGAACGGCTTTTTGTGGTGGTGGCGGTTTGGTGACACTTAATCACGCGACAATTAATCACGCGACGCTTAATCACCGACACATAATCACTAGGACATTTAATCACGCGACATTTTATCACGCGACACATAATCACTAGGACATTTAATCACGCGACACATAATCACTAGGACATTTAATCACGCGACATTTAATCACACATTTACAATATTTTTTTAAATTTACAATTTACAGCAATGTTATGCATGGGAAATGTAAGCAACTGCACGAAGATAGACTAAAATCTCGCTTGACAGATAACGGTCAACTGTGTTTTGCACGCGCAGTTTCAGTGCCTTGTACAGCAGTGGGGATCATTGTTTTAATTGCATCAAGGATGCGATCGTACGTTGCTCGCGTTTTATTTTGAACGAGGCAGTAAACTGCTGCAGGAATAAGACCGGGAACAAGTTCAAAATGTACTGTGTACAGTTGAAAGAACAAAGACGGTACAACCTTGAACGTTCCATCAGCTAGCCACAATTTCGCTCTGGCCAAACCGTCTAGCAGATCCCTGCTGCCAAGAAGAATCAGACGATTGTTTCCAGGTCCAGAGTCGTGCAAAATCATGCGCTGGAATGTTTCTGGTATTGTGAAATTAGTATCCATCGGAGACTGTAGAGCGGCCGTACAGTGTGCAGTCAGCATATCGCGACGTTTTCTCTGCAAGGTCCGCTTCAAAGATTGCTTTTTTGGCAGCGCCATGAGTACACCTGGTTCCAAGTCTCTGCTTACAGACCCGATGACGTTGCTTGTACTGGCTGACAGTTCACCCATATTCACCTTCATTTGACTGATAGCCTGTCTTGCCAAAGCCGTGATAGTAAATTGTAAACCGGTCGTGATAGTAAATTGTAATAATTCATTCATTGGCATTGTTCCAGAGTTCCAAAACCTACGCTCTGACACAGTTTCAAGTAGCATTGTATTTTTCGGTGTAACGTTTTGATGGTACTTTGGTCAAGAGCTTCGGTGACAATAGAATAATGTTAGATATTACATAGGTTATACTTTCGGACAATGTAACAATTAGACTTTATGAAGCTGGTGTTGATTTAAAGAAACATTATAGAGAAAGCCGGCGCAACGGAGTCAAAACAATTGTCGGGGAGTTCTAAAAGAAAGACCAAGGAAGCCTTTGGCAGTCGCATCCAAGTGATTATGTGTCGCGTGATTAAATGTCGCGTGATTAAGTATCCAAGTCGCGTGATTAAATGTCCTAGTGATTATGTGTCGCGTGATTAAATGTCCTAGTGATTATGTGTCGCGTGATTAAATGTCCTAGTGATTATGTGTCGGTGATTAAGCGTCGCGTGATTAAGTGTCGGTACACCGGTGGTGGCACGGTAGCCTATCTACGCTCCGGACTAAAAGCCCATTTATCAAGCATATTGTTTTTACATTGTGATATCATAAGGACCACCCTCCTCGACATAGTGGGAGGTCAAATTTGCGATACAATTTTGGCAATAACTGCTTAATCACTACATATTATTAAAAATCCAGTCACCAGTATGTTAACTGACAGCTACTCATTGATTTGGCTAACTTGTTTTTTGGCTTGCATCTCACTTTAAGAAAGGGTTGCACGACTGAATGAATTACAAAACGGTAATCGGAATAAGCTACGTAGCGCGGTAATCAACGTTAACTAACTAAGGCGTAAAGAATTTACAGGGTTCTAGGTCGATTCAACCCACGGACGATTCAACCCTGGACGATTCAACCCACGGACGATTCAACCCAGGACCATTCAACCCGCGGACGATTCAACCCCCGGACGATTCAACCCACGGAAGATTCAACTCAGAACGATTCAACCCAGGACCATTCAACCTAGGACGATTCAACCCATTTACAAAAACGTCTACGCAGTTCGTTATCAGGCAAAGATGCCGCTTTTACCACTATACCAATACACATCTTGTTTTGAAATAAAAACAAGTTTATGTACCGTGTTGTAACTAGCAGGCCTGCTTAGCGAAAAATAAATAAAGCCTACACGTCGATTAAAAGTCAAACCTTAGAAACAACTGTTTGTTGATGGGAATGAAGATTTCCCGCAAAAAAGTTTGAATCGGGAGATCAAACATTTTGAGAGTAGTATAAGTCGCTTGTCTCCAGTTAATTAATTTATTATTTTGAAAATAAACGAGTAACTTTTCCTGTAGCAGAGAGAGGGATTTTGTGTGCTATAATTCTGCTTATTTCGTTGTGGTAAGTTTGAAGTTTGTACCTGAAGAAAATACGGTACGATTGCAATGGTACCATAACCGTTAACCACGACGTACAGGCCTGTTCAGGATGGCCTAAGTCTAGAGTCTAGACTCTAGACTGTCCAATAGTAAGCTTACAATTGGCTACAAAGTAACTTTGTGATAACCTAAGCCATAAGTACGTGAAAGGTCCGTGGGTTAAATCGTCCGCGGGTTGAATCGTCCGGGGGTTGAATCGTCCAGGGGTTGAATCGTCCGTGGGTTGAATCGTCCTGGGTTGAATGGTCCTGGGTTGAATGGTCCTGGGTTGAATCGTCCGCAGCTTGAATCGTCCGCAGGTTGAATCGTCCGGGGTTGAATCATCCGTGGGTTGAATCATCCGACCACCAATTTACAGACTTCGGTAAAACAAAGAAATTATATTGATTGCATGATTTTCATGGTTCTTCCACAAACAAGTTCCCCAAAACACCATCTCGTAAAGATGGTGTACCGACACTTAATCACGCGACACTTAATCACGCGACGCTTAATCACCGACACATAATCACTAGGACACTTAATCACGCGACACATAATCACTATGACATTTAATCACGCGACACATAATCACTAGGACATTTAATCACGCGACTTGGATACTTAATCACGCGACATTTAATCACGCGACACATAATCACTTGGATGTCGGAAAAGCGTGAGGAAAATTCAGTAATTCAAGCTCGTGTGCATCTCTCTGTGGGAATGGCGATGTGGATTGCTTTTAAGGTTGGCCTAAAGCCAAAGGCTATTAGTCTTTCTTTTAGAACTCCCCGACAATTGTCCTTGACTCCGTTTCGCCGGCTTTCTCTATAATGTTTCTTTAAATCAACACCAGCTTCATAAAGTCTAATTGTTATATTGTCCGAAGTAAGTTGTATCACAATAGAAACATTTTCATCATCTTTTCACATTTAAACAAAACTATAACTCCAATTCAGTAATAAACAGTCCAGAAGGTAAAACTGATATTATGTGTAGAGACAAGAAGGGGAGATTTTAACCAAACCTTAGTTTTTATACAAACACATTAGCCAATCAGGAAATAGCATGTCATTTTGCATTGCTACGTATAACCTATGTAATATCTAACATTATTCTATTGTCACCGAAGCTCTTGACCAAAGTACCATCAAAACGTTACACCGTAAAATACAATGTTACTTGAAACTTGAAATTGTAAATGTGTGATTAAATGTCCTAGTGATTATGTGTCGCGTGATTAAATGTCATAGTGATTATGTGTCGCGTGATTAAGTGTCGCGTGATTAAATGTCCTAGTGATTATGTGTCGGTGATTAAGCGTCGCGTGATTAAGTGTCGCGTGGTTAAGTGTCACCAAACCCGTAAAGATGTCATATCCACGTGTCTGGTTCATTGGGTAAAGAAAACTGCAGCTAAACATGGCTAATAGAGTACAAACAATTTAGTAATTAGCCGTTATTAATCGATTGTAAGTTGACCAGAAAAAAAAATGATCGCTAACTTGGTGCAACATAGCTTGACTGTGATAAAGTCATTAATTTTATAGCGAAAAAAATACTTGCGTTTAGCAAAATTTGAGTGTTTTTGTATAGAGAATTTAACATTTTTTTTTGCACTTAATGGGAACGCATAAATAATCTACAACAGAATAATCTCACTGTAATGATTTGTGGATGTGTGCTGCGCTACTTGACGTATAACAGTAATATACATCAGCCTTACATGCCGGCTTACGGCTGTCATTAAAAAAGCTGAGCAAGATAAAAGGTAATGTTGACACTGCTTTAATACTATTCTTAGATTCTGACTAATCTCATCTCACGGCGTGAATATAATTATTGCTAGTTAGTAGTTGTCCTAGTAATGACTTGCATACGTTCAGATAAACTAAGGTAGGTCGAAAAATCTGAAATGTTTGTAGGTTCAAAAATGGCAATTTAAAATTAAATAACCACGAAGTTTGCGTTAACAATTTGGTACAGTAGACCTACTGTACAATGACAAAACTTGGCAATTATAACAGACATTGATACACTAGTCCCTTGATATACAAAATACGTGAGACATGAGTATTTGGACATATCGCAATCCTACGTTTATGTTACAGCTATATTCGAAGGTAAAAAAGACAACTACCAGGTCCGTTCTGCCCTTTCCCGCGGCGATAGCACGAGTTCCATGGCGCGGGAAATGCGTTTCGAAGTCTGTCGGACATAGTTCTTGCAATATTGAAGGTAATGTTTGCCAATGCTCGTGGAAATTCATATCAACAGAGATTAAATCTACGTCACTGTACTCAGCTGTCAATGTCGATACAGTTCTGTTGTCTTTTAACTTAATCCAGCTGAAGTTTCGTCGTTAACTTGTGTTCAAAGTCGGCTGTTCTTGCTATCTTGATGGTGGTTTCAGAAGCAAAACTTCACAAATAGTTGGTAACTTTCTTGCTCGCTTAAAAATCTCAGAAATTTCCATCCTCACTCGAGGAACCAATTGTAATCATTTGTGGATGTGTACTACACTACTTGACCTTTAACAGTAACATCCAACAGCTTTACATGCCGGCTTGCGGCGGTCGTTCCAAAAACTGAATGAAATGAATGGTGTAGTTGACGCTGTTTTGCGGCTAGTCCTCGATCCTGACGAACTCATCTCAAGGCGTAAATATTTATTGTTGGTTAGTAGTTGTCCTAGGAATGACTTGTATACGTTCAGATAAACCCATATAAATTTCCAGTTGTTTTATTAGTTTGACCAGGTTTGACCAGGTTTGACCAGGTTTGACCGTCAAGGCTAATAGCACAACATATACATGATCACCATGAATTACTACATCCTTCACTGTTCAAAATTTAGGTGTGTCAAAACAGAGATACACTCCTTTTAAAAAATAAAATTTTCCTGAAGATAAACAGTTATGTAAAGATTGTAAGCAATAACTGTGACCGTTACGTCACGCCACCATTCGAGAGATAGGCCTAGCAGCGTAAAAAATAAAAAATTCTACAATTTTTATTATGTGGGTTGGATTACTTCGGGTTCGGGATTAATATAGGGGTCTCAGTGACCAGAAGCCTACAGCAAATTTGTTTATTCCATCCCATTTGTATTTCTCCATTTCGTGTCTGTCGCCTCCATTTCATTTGCACTGAGAGAAAATCAAAATCGAAGTCACATAAGAAGCTATAACTGTACATATAGGCAACACTGGACGGCAACCCTCCACTTTTCTAAACAAAAGAATTATGCATTCGACATCAAAAGGTCCTGAACGTATTGTCAGAAAAGCGTTGAGCGTATTAAGTGTCTATGCCCTAAACATCATGCAAACTGAAAAGTTTTCCCACAGTGCCCAAAACAATTTCATACTAGGGCATTTCCCTATACGGGTTAATTTCCTGAAGTTTTCATGGTGATTGTTCCTCGCTCTATTTATCGTCTGGCCTAAATTCATCTTTAATCTAAACCTCTCATCTCAGTCTATGTCAATCAAAAGCGGCTCAAAAAATGTTCCCTTAATATAGTTTATAACAGCACTAAGAAGTAACTGGCAAAAACTGTACTTTTGAAATATTTCATTTGATCCCTGATCACTGTAGTTATTTTTCTAACTTACAAATTTATGTAACATTTGTTGAGATTCTTAATACATGCTTGTTTAGAACGCAAATTTTTGTGAGATTTAGATTAGCATTATCCTTTTTTGCAGTGATTATTGTAAGCATAGTAAATACTACTAGTTGCACAATATTGCATGACCAATGAAATAATAAATTTACAAGAAGTTTGTGAATGAGACTGGTGAAATGATTAATATACAAAGCAGATTTCTAATGAGAAAAGTATTCATTAGGTGGCGGTCCGTGCAATGCTTTTCGGTAAAGCACTTTTCAGATAAAGGTATGTATTACTGTACAAAAGAAGGCCTGAACAATGTAGCAATTGACCAGATCATTTTGATGTGACATGTGCATATCGTCACGTTGAAACTTAACTGCCTGATGTCCATATTTTTAAAAGCATTTTTATTTGCACAAAATTACTACGTAATCACCTGCTTCTCATGTATTGTGACGAACGCAGATTTATATAATACATAGGTCTACATGTATACAATTTAAAATGTAATTGCTTCCTAATAATATAAACCATACGATTGTTTCTGTGTGTATATAGTGTAGCTTTGTGTGTATATAGTACTGCTTTTTAAAGTGATAGTATCCATTGCAAATATTGCTGTAATAATTGTTGAAGGTGCAGTAAAATGTGTATGCCCATCCATAGGTCAGATCATTTTTGGGGGAAAAAGTTGAAAGAATTTCCGTCTTTGTGTCATGCTGACATGGCGTCTTCATCTTATTACATTACAGCCAGAAAATGTGCATACTGCAAGTTCTGTTTCCCTCTGGTTTTAATGGCCACTGTTGACTAGGGTTAGTTCGGATATAAACAAAATTTGATACCCAGATCACGGATATTTGTGTATTAATTAACTGGTTAACCGGATAATAAATGGTAAGCACAAAGCAACCTTTGTATCCGAAATGCTAATAAATCACAATATGTCGATTGTAAAAACGTATGACTGTGATGTAATTTTACTAAAAAAAACACTTATACAAAAAATTCACAAATTCCTTCATGTCTATTTAGTATATTTTTTTAGTTTATTTTTAAATTTAGCAAATTCAGAAGTGAGCAATCGATCTTAAACATTTCAGCTTTCACTGGGAAACCACCCAGTTTTCATCTTGCAGTGTATACCAACTAAGATGTTAATGCTCGGAGGTTAACGTTCAATTTTACAGGGGCTTTTCAATCACTTTGTGTATGTATTGTTTGTGAAAAAATAGAATTAATTCTCTTAACATTTCTTTTAAAGAAAAAATCTTTGAATTAAGCTTTTAATTAAATTCAGCACTCAAATTAAATTCAACAATCACTAGTTCTGTTGTGTTAGGCTGCCCGTATATGAAGACAGTCGAGTTCAAAACTTGCTAAACAGACATAAAAACGTAAAAATGCGTTAAAAGCATTTTTATCCGGTTAACCGACTAAATTTTATCCAGATATCAGATAGCTAAAATGGCCTCGGTTAAACGATATGTGGATAGTTCAACCCTACTGTTGGCCAGGTATAAGGCAAATGAGTTTTCCATACGTTTTTGTTTTTTTTCCTGCGTCTTTGTCCTCAATCTTATAAAGCAACCTCGTGCAATTTCGTGATATTAATTTGAGTAGTTCCATAACTAATAGCCAAGCTACATGGCCTTAAATTTTTTCTTTCATAACAGTGCAGTAAATCATGCATCACCATGCAAATGTGAATATACCTAACGCAAGTCCAAATCCATTGCCTTTTTCAACAATAACCGTTGCGTTTGTGTTCATTCCTGTTATCACAAACTTCTTCAAATGCACATGGCATTGCACATACACTCGCTGCCTTTTTTTCTTTCGCTGCAATTCCATGTATTAATTACCATCATGGTTAAATGCTATTGATTTTATAATAATTTAAGTGTCAGTGCATATAGTAACCTAGTAACCACTGCGTTCAACGAAACCATGTAATGTAATAATAGTTTTCGAAAAGGTTATACGAAGTAAAGCAAAACCTATGTGGGCAATGATTTTAATCAGAATAATATCGGTTCCAAAAATAAGAACCAAATGGTTTTGGATTCGGTTCTCAAGGATTCGATATTCTAATATGCAAATCCCTATGTATAATGTAGAGTTGCAGTATGGAATGCCAAAGCCACAGTAATGACACAACTGTTTAATTGTATTACAATGTTGCAAATTAAATGTTGCTTTCATAAATTGATTAGAAGCTTTTCAACATAATTTGATAAATTTCAATCACGAAACAGTATGGCTAAACCAAATGCCAAAACTGCAATTTAAACAGGCTTCTTTACAATTGCTAAACCATGATTCATATGCCAAGTTTTAAAATCGTTTCGCCGTACTGTAGAATCCACTTAATATTACCACCCACTTTTTTAACCATTTTATTGTGGACTTGAATTTTGCCATATAAAACTCTCCGTTTACTACCTCCAGTTTGTCTATCAATTTTTCACCAATTATGTGACTTGAAAGTGACAATTGTTCCACTTGTATTTGCAATTCATCTACCGGCGTTCATTTAAATCTTACAGCTTCACATTAATGAAAGAAATGGTAAATTTAACATATTTTTCCATTTTATGCCTAACTATATTGATCCTGGTGTGGACAGTACTGAAGCATATTTGGTTATTGTGACCATTCGGATATTTTGACCAAAATGGTCTGGTCCCAAGGTAGTCATAATAAGCAGAATCTACTGTATTTGTAACATTGTAACTAGACCATAGTTTTGTAAACTTGATTTTCTAAATCAAACCCTGATATTTTGTGTCTGACATAACTATCACAAAGCAAACTGACTGTTAGCAAATTGCAATTAACAAATTATTGCAAATGTTATTTCTTTTAATCGGATTGCAATTTTGCCAATCAAATGTCTGTTATTTTAATCATATAACTTATACCATGATGTATAAAATTGCCAAATCAATTGAGATTAATCTTCGTAAATTAAAAAATGGCAAAATAATTTGCAACACCTAGGAATGTATAGACAAACATACACACATTGCAAGACCAGCATCATTCTAAAAAGTAGATTCTGGAGGCTCAGTGCTAAGCTTTATTGTATATGTTTTGCGTAATGTTGGACATTGGATCGATTGACTTGGTAGCAGAGTGGTTCGTGTGCTGGGCCTGAAATAATACAGTCTGTGTTTGATTAACAGTCACGCTACTGTTGTAATGCCCTTGTTTCTGTTCAGTGATCCTGGTAAACAGTTTGAAATGTGTGTACATTGGAACTTGCATGAAGACTAAATCTATAACCTGAACTCGAGTGATGAGGAATCATTGCTGAGTCTAAGCCACGTAGAGTCTTTTACTTATCATTTAGAAGACAAAAGAGAAAATGGTACTTGAGCCTTTTTTCACCTTCTAAAAAGTGACTAAAAGGCGCTACCATGCAAAGACTTTCCACAATTTGAGATTAAAAGTCTATGATACCATAACAATACCATATATCTATAAAGGTCTATAATTCATGTAGGGGGAACATCCTTGGATGTATTTCTACAAAATTTATGGTATGTGCTTATGTACCGGATTTTTTGCACAGCTAGTCCAAACAACACATGGTATGACTTGGTCGTTATTGGTGGAGGATCAGGTGGTCTTGCTTGTGCTAAAGAGGCGGCTGGTCTTGGGAAAAAAGTAGCTGTTCTAGATTATGTTGATCCAAGTCCACAAGGTATTTATCATATTTTGTGCATTTTTAATGTTCTGTCAATAAAAAAATATCTTCAAACATAAGGGGGTGTATTTCTTTTTTGGGTGACTACTGTTGAAAGATGGATCGGCAGCCTTAACTTCTCTTTATGAAATCTGTATTGCAGTTTGCCAAAATATATAAAAAATGTTTTTGCATTAAATTTTTCCATAATGAATATGAACTAAATGATACTGTTACTTCATACGATTACAGCAGGCTATGTTTTTCTAAGAGATATTCTGAAATGTTTGAATAAAGGTTTGTACAACTGCACAACACACAGAGTAATTAGACATTTGTTTTAATAAATCTTTAGCTTAATAAGTATGCCCAGATCACTAAAGGTTTTACTCGTTAGTCTGCCTACTGCAACCTGTGGCTAGTGGAATAGCATACATCAGTGCTTCTCAACCTTTTTTTGCGGCGACCCAAATATTAAACGTAAATTGGTAGTGATGCTGTGGCGACCCAATTTTTTTACCCAAAAATTGGGTATTTACAAGTATTTAGCCTTGACTCAAACGTAGCTAATCTAAAGTCTCACAGCATATAATCATCACCATGCTTCTTCACTTGTATTTCCGCAACTATGCAGTATGACGTCAACAAACATCAATATGCAATGAATAGAGTGAGGTATTCAGTTATCGAACGGCTTTGTGGACTAGTTTAATTGGCGACAGCGACCCAAACCAACCAAACAGCGACCCACTTTTGGGTCGCGACCCAGGGGTTGAGAAGCACTGGCATACATTATCCTATGGCCTACATGTTTAAGATTGTTTTAAGGGACACACTGGGATATAGGAGGTACTTGTGTTAATGTTGGATGCATACCAAAAAAACTTATGCACCATGCAAGTCAAATGCGTCATGCAGTTCATTGCGCTAAAAAATATGGCTGGATTGCTGAGACTGATCTACAGAAGCCTAATTGGTATGGTTTAAGACATTAATATTTTTGGAGTAGTTTAATAGGTTGTGTTTGTGTGTCATTTTATTATACTATGGTATGGCTATCAAATAGTAGATCACGTCCTTCATGGTTATGCATTGTATTGATGTAAAAGAAAGCATTTCAATTTCATAATGCAATTTTAGTTTCGAAATTTAACTTTGAAGTTAAACTTGAATCTTGCATAATGCTAGGAATGCTCTTTCAAACACAATCCAGCAATATGTTCGTTCTTTAAATTGGGGACACAAGGTTCAGCTTATGCAAAGGTTTGTCGAAAATATTGTTATCATTGCGTATACTTGGATTAAACAAGCTTAATCTATTCTATGTATCAACAAATCTGTTAATTTTAGTTTATAAATTTTTCAGAAATGTTTCATACTTCAATGCTAAAGGACAATTTGTTGACAACAATACTATAAAAGCTATTGATAAGACTAAGAAAGAGACTTTAATTTGTGGAGATAAAATCGTCATTGCTGTGGGTGGAAGACCAAGATTTCCATTGGTAAAAAACAATACTTGCCAATTCCGCATTATTTGAGTTTAAGGCAAAATGTAATTAAGTCTGTTATACTTCATTAGCTGCAGTGTGTTGGTACATGACAAAAATTAGCTAGGCTGTCCTTATTTACTAAATAAAATTCTTACAAATGAAAAAACACAAACAGATCACATTCAAGTTTAGGTGACACAATTCAGAAAATAATATTGTCAAGCAAGATCCTGACTTTATTGTGGAAATCAGTCTTGTGACAACGTGGGATGAAAAAAAATCAATGATATATTATTTTACTGCACTTGACTCATTTTCATTGTTTGCATATTTACTTAGTTGTGAGAAAGTTTAGTTTTATTCAATTTTATGACTTGCCGCCATCTTCGTCATAATTACCATTGAGTTTATTTTTGATTTATTTATGGCAATCACTGCTAAACCACTATATATAAGTAAAAATCCTTCCTCCAGTATACTGACTGACAACTACTCCTTGATCTAAGGCCAACTTGTCGTTGGACTTGCCCCTCAATTAAAAGCTGCAGGTGTTAATTAACCACATCACAATTAAACATTGTATTTGCAGTAACACAAGTTAAGATACTCCTAAAGTGTAAGGGTATTGCTGTACAATAATTTAATAGAGTTATTAGGATGAAAGAAAGCAACTTTATAAACATTAAACATTTGTCAATATTTGTGAAAATTTAGTAAAATATTTTAAGCTGAACCGTAAATGTTTTCAATCCAACTTTAACATAACATTTATGATATTTTCAGACTTTGAGGTTTTCTGGTGTTGATTTCTATATTTTTTCCAGATTCCCGGTGCACGTGAATTTTGCATGAGTAGTGATGATGTTTTTTGGAGAAAAGAACCGCTTGGTAAAACGTATGTACAGAAAAGACATTTGTTAAACTTGCTGTAAAAGTCATAAAGGCAGAAGTGTTTTACTTTGATTGCTTAGCTATATCTGCTAAAGCAGCAAAGGTTGTGAAAGCAGTATAAAAAATTAACCTTTAACAGCTGTTTTACTTTTTTACCTTTTATTTAAAAATCGGCTTAAATATAAACATTTTTGTTGTAATACCAACTATAATTTATTGTTACAATGAATACTATTTGGTCTCCTACTTTTGTTCAAGGTAAACTCTTATTGTATACCATTTACCGTTTAGTTTTTCATTATCACGTGTAAGACTACCTTACAAATAATTTGGTATTTGTGTTATGTTTAGATTGGTTGTCGGTGGAAGCTGTATCCTTTTGTGATGGCGTTCACTTTTGTTTCATAAGTTTTGTCATTAGGAAACCAAATAACAAATACAATTTTGAAAAACGAAAGGCGGTGCTTAAATCATGCATAATTATTTAGTGATAAAACAGTTGATTTAAAATTGCTTTGCTACAAGACATTACTACAGTTTTTAACTTATTTCAGCAAATTAATTGTATATGTTAGAACTTTAAACTGTTGCTTATGATAATCCTAAAATCATTTAATGTGACATTAATTTTGGACAATTCAGCAGTAGCATTTTATGAGCATATCTGTGACATTATTGTTGATGCATTTCCTATGTACGTCAAATAGACGTTGGGTTGGAATGTGCAGGTTTTTTACATGGTCTAGGAATTGATACAACCCTAATGATAAGATCCATACCATTACGTGGTTTTGATCAGGTAATACAATTTGTTAAGTTTTGACCGATATTGCCCGAACCTGTTTTGTTACATTATAAAATTGTTTTATAAATTACAAGTCATATAAATATTTGTTTTGGAAGAACTTTTTTACATTAGTTTTGTGTCATTCCAAATTTTGTACTTATCTAGATATCTTATCAGACCATTGAATGTAAAATATTATGTTGTTTTAGTCGTGCTTACATACCGTAGTTTTTGTTTCTTTGGGGTAAAATTATTGGCTTAAACATATTCTGTTTGCTTGACTAAATGAGTGATTCTTGTATTTGAATACCAGCAAATTGCCCACTTAATTGTTGAGCACATGCATGAAGAAGGTATCAAAATTTGGAATTCTCAGGTTCCTGTTCAAGTTAGCAAAATTAATTCTGGGAGCCTTGAAGTGATTTCACAGTTAAATGATGGAACAACTTTTGCAAATGGGTTCGATACTGTATTGCTTGCCATAGGTAACGTACATTTTTTCCATTACGATCTTGTGATGATGATGTTATTTGACTTACTGTGTTTACCCAACGAAAAAGGTCACTGCCAATTTTTTACCCTGGTCTAAAATAACAGTTTTAATGTATACCTGGCATATAAGCCCACTCACGTATGTCACAGCTTTTAAGGACGAATGACGTACAAATGCTGGCTAAGGCATCAGCTTTTTTCATTGAATCATTTTTGAAAGCAATTGCTTATGCGGAATATCTATAACAGTCAACTTATGAACATTTTGCCAAATACCGGTGTAATGGGTTTCGTGGTCATGACAATTGTGTAAGAATAAATGCGCAACCCTTTTCTAGTTTAACAATGCTTATAGTTACATTTTATAACTTCTAAGATGTGTTTATCGTTATTACAAGTGGATAGACAGACAATTTGGTACAATAGATAGCTAAGAACAGAACTTGTTGCGGTAACATAACAACCTCACTTTTGTCATGCATGGTCAAAGTGTGATCGATCATGTGAAGCCTGAAATGGGTTTTTGACTGGTTTATTGACTGGTTTACCAGCCTTGTTTTAAATGTATCAGTAGCTTTTTAATCGTTACACAAAACTCATGTTTTGTCCAGAAGCAAAGGCGAGAGAAAAGAAGAAGTTGTGACAAATGACAATCTTAAGGCAATTGTTGCACAGATAGCCAGGGAAAAGATTTCTCACATTCCCGCGAATACATTGTACATTGTTTAAAATGTGGCGTTTAGCACCACACAGCCATGCCACATGGCACTCTCCCTTTAAAGTTTCGGACTTTGCGGCACATTACTCATACTTAATTAATATTAGCATGCTATATAAATGGTTGTGCTTTACCGCACGAGGGAATGATACAGAATGTCTTATGTTTTTTTTTATATTACCCGAATTTGGAATTGTTCGAGAATCATGGTTTTCATGAACGAGATGTTTTTGGATTCACACCCAATAATGCAACATTTTTTTCACAATTCATCATTTGCAAAGTTTTCTTCAATAGTTAATAACTCAATAAAAAGGAATCATTGTGAAGCAGTTAAATGTAAGCGTATTTTAATGGTTTTATTGCAGGTCGCTTAGCCTCTACCTCAGAACTAAATTTGCAGAATGTTGGTATTAAATTTAATGAGGAGAATGGAAAAATTTTTGTGGATGAGTTTGATATGACCAATGTTGGCAATATTTTTGCCATTGGGGATGTTGCAGTGGTGAGCAACGGTATAAATTTGGATAATTTAGGCAAAGTTAAATTGGTATTTAAAAATGCAAGTTTGCTTTTTAGTGTAGTAATTAATAAACATTTTTTTTACATAACTATGATGACCTATTTTTATAGATCGGCTTTCACAAAACCTAAGTAACGTTTTAAAAGTTACTACTGTATATTTAAACTAATTGGTTAATTGGTACAGTATATATATTAAATTATCAGTATAACTTAAGTAGGGATGTTCATAATGTACTTACTAACATGTTTGGACTCATTTTTTGCAGTAAAGATTAGTACTATTTGAAGACTACCAGAAATGAAAAAAGTTTTGATCATTAAACACCTATCATTCATCATTTTTATTTTTCATCATTAGCGTAGTCGCAATGCTTAGTATGATGTAAACTCGCCGAGAGCCGCTCAAGCGCTTGTCTTCCCTTGTGCATTTATTTTTTTATACTTTTATATTATATTGCCCAAACTTGGAAATATTCCCCAGGAGAACTGCGCAGGAGTGAGCGTTGTAAATGCCATGCCTAAGGGAATTATAACTCAACCCCGTACTTAAGAACAGTTATTAGTTAGTACTGGATTATTATCTTTACATAGGCCTACTTGTGAAGGAGGACAGCAGGCGAGCCGTAGCATGACAGTTTTTTCTGTCCAGTTAATAAAGTAAATTATGAGCATCCCTACTTTTGTTGTACTGATTGTAACAGTTTGATAAACCAATTAGTTCATTATGTTCTACTTAAGGCAAATAGCCAACGAGTATAAGACAATCATCATTGTCTCGGATTTTGTTTTCCTTCTTCATATTTTATTTAAGATTATTATTTCCACAATCCACTTTTATTATTAGGTCTTAATTTTTATGGTTTTGTGTTCATTGTTGTTGCACTTTGTTCAAAATTTTTTCATCTATCTAGTATATTTGTTTCAAGGGTCGTCCGGAACTCACACCTGTTGCTATAAAAGCAGGTAAGCATCTAGCACGTCGTCTCTTCGATAATTCAAATGAATTAACCGATTACAATAACGTTCCAACTACTGTTTTTACACCACTGGAATATGGCTGTATCGGTATGAGTGAGGAGGCTGCGATTGCAGAATATGGAATTGACAATGTTGAGGTAAGATAAGCTTTGTACCGTTTAAATAATATAACTTCATACATGCAATGGAAGCTCGCTATCTCAAAGTAGGAGGGGCCCATCAATTTATCTCGACATAGCCAAAGTTTCATTTATCCAAGCTTTCTGATTGTTAAATTGTCAGAAAATATATATGCGAATGAAGCTGGGCGTTTTTTAACACCATTGCTTCAATTGAATCTCAAAACCTGTTTTGATCTGTATGCTCAATATGTCACGATGACTAATTTGGAGGTAACAAAAACTGTTTGGGCCTTACAGCATATTAAAATAGGTTTAGAACTTATCTATAATTTATTTAGTTATCGAAAATTTTACATTAAAGAGCTTTCAATGTATTGTTTTCTTTTTAAGGCAAATAAGACGTCATAATATTTTTTAAACTGTAGTTGCACTTATATCGACCTGATCTGTGTCCATTTCCATGTTGCAAAAAATAGGTTTTTCAAACATTGCTTCGAAAAGGAAGTGCAGATTTACAGACACTGTCTTCGGACAAAGACTATAACTTACGGACTTGGTTCTGAGCGGTACACCATCCAAATATCAGGCTTTGCTTGAGGAATATAGCCTACATTCCTATAACAAAAAATGAACCACGTGACTATTTTCTAATAGTATAGGGCAGTGTTTCTCAACCCCGAGTCCGCGTAAGGTTTTTGTGAGTCCGCAAGCCCATTAATTTACTGTATATAATTAGGCATAGGTCATAATTTTCGCGACGGCTCTTTGCCTAAAAAAGTAGGTGTCGCAAGAGATACCTTGGCGTGTTGGATAATTTTAGTTATTACAACATCCATTTGTTGGTAATTTAAAATAGTCTGATTAAGAGCCTTGCTTATTTCTTATGTTACACTGGTGGCAATCCAATTCCTTAATTCTTTTGTTCTCTTCTCCTTCTTCCAACTCCTGGCGAGCGAATCACATCCTTTTTTCTCTTTTTTAAAAGGAGTTTCCAAGTGTCAGAGCTTTTTTTGTTTCTTTCCTTCTCTTGCAATGCAATTTCGCCTGCGCACGGCCACTTTTTGAAAGAACAGAAACATGAATTTGTTGATCGTTTTAGCGATGACAAATGGATTGCCAAATTGCTTTTCTTTGCTAATTTTTTCAGCCTTGTGAAGCAATGGAATGGCTCTATGCATGGAAAAGACAAAAATATTTTAGATGTAAGATGCGTTGATGCATTTAAAGCTAAAATAAAATTGTGGATACATCGAATGGAAAGTGGGAAGATGACTGACTGCTTTTCCAGCGTTGAACTTATTTTTTTGAGGAGAAAAATATTGAATTGCGCGGTATTTGTCGAATGTTTCTTGAGCACCTCAATACATTTGTTTCTGAGCTGGATTGACATATTCCTTACCAAAATTATAACAAGATATTTAACTGGGTACGAAGTCCTTTTGAGGTGTCAGCGTTAGAGGTGCATTCAGAAATAGACTGCATTTCTGAACAGTTAATTGAACTGCAAAGTCGACAGATGTGGAGAGACAAGTTGAAAATTGTTTCTCTGACTTAATTTTGGGCGAATGTTCTATCGAAGGAACCTAACCTTTCTGACCTCTACAAACAAGCAGCAATAGCTCTTTTGCCTTTACCGACTACAAGTACATACTTGTGTGAAGCAGGATTTTAAACCTTAGCTATGCTTAAAACCAAGTGCCAGAACCAACTTCAACCGGAAGATGATATCAGGTGTGCATTAACGACCATAATTCCTGATTTCGACAAACTTTTGAAGCAAGTTCAGAGACGACAAGGTTCTCATTGAGATAGGTTGAGCAAAGGTCGTAATTTTCAAGGTTCTCACTGAGATTTATAGTGCATATATGTCCAATAAACAAACCGCTTCTGCTTTTTTATCTCACTTTTTTAGTGTAGAACTAACTTATTTTTTATTCTTATTACCTGAGTCCGCGAATACTTGTGCTAATAGGAAAATAGTCCGTGGGCTAAAAAGGTTGAGAAACACTGGTATAGGGCAATGTTAAAAAGTTGCTGAAGAGGTTAAGGCAGTGATTCCCAAACTGTGTGCCGCGAATCTTTTTGGGATTTTGGGAAAGAACTGTATGACGTTCTTTAGTATTAAAAGTGGGCATACATATGCTGTTACAGATGGGTTTACTCAAAAGAGAACGTAAAACCGTAAATAATAAAGGATACACCTCAAGACACAAAAACTTAACTGATCATAATAAGCTGCGTATCGCGACACGGTGACAATTGCTCCTCCCTCCTAAAATTATAACACGTAATGCTGTATCTTACTTCTCTATTTCAACATTTGTTTTTTCAGGTATTTCACGCATTTTATAAACCTCTGGAATATGTTCTTACCGAACAAAGTCATAAGCAGTGTTACATCAAAGCTATTGTGTTGTGCCAATCTCCTCAACCAATACTCGGTCTACATTTTGTGGGACCAAATTCTGGTGAAGTAGTGCAAGGATTTGGAGTAGCAATAAAGTATGAATCTAAAATTTTCTAGGGTCGGTTGCTTAATTTCAGATAATTACACTTTGGTAAATTTATAGGTGTGGCTTGACATATGCTCAATTGTCGGGTACAACGGGGATACATCCAACATGTGCAGAGGAAATAGTGAAACTACACATCACTAAACGATCAGGGCTGGATCCTACTGTAACAGGATGCTGAGGATAGTTCTCGTCGCATTGCTGTTTCACGAATGTAAAATTTATTTTACTGCAATTCTGGAATGAACAAAGCGACAAAAACATTCACTCGTGGTTACCAAAAATGAAGTTAACTTTGCAACTCTACTTGAACAAGGTTGATGGAAGAAAAACCACCTGCTACAGCCCACATTTTTATTTTCATGCAATAAAATGTGTTTACACGCAAATCTCGTATATAATATAGTACACAACTAAGACATCAATCCTAGGGGAGGAAGTGCGTCTGTAAATTTCTAGCAGCCCTTCATCCGAAACATATCTACAGTGGCTACACATTTTCATGTATTTTATGAACAGTAATGTTTTGAAATTCCGGTTCAAATTTCGTTTTCGTTTTCCAGTCAATACTCAATGGCTTCAGGAAACCAAAACAAGAGCATTGAAAAAAATCCGCCAAGTTGTTAAGAACACCCCGACTGAAAAATGAATAATAGTTTAAAATGTATTGCAAAGCAATTTCATCTCTCCCGAAATGATGTAATATGCCGTACTTGAAAGGACTTTGTTCCAGATTTCCATTTTGGGATGAGTGAAAATGATGGTACCTTCCTGCATTCATGCGCTCATTTGTAGTAACGCCGAGCCAGGCAATCTATAGTAACAGCACAATAAATCTCAGTTCGAGAGATATCAACATGTTACACTGAAATACTTACCTGGTACATCTGACACGACAATAACACGCAAACCCATATGAAGTGAAATAGACAGTTAATGAAAATCCAGACTACCCAAGGTGAGTATTTAACAATCAACCACCATTTCTCTAATGCTGTTGTACCAGATGGATATGAGTCAATGTGTGCCCAAACTAAAAATACAACAGAACATTGTTATCAAAACACACTTTAAAAACTGAATGGATGTCAAAATTTGGCTTACATTTAAAGGCACCATACAAGTTCCATGCCAACAAGCCTGACAAAAAAAATAGGTAGCCGATGAAATAGGCATGATTTTCTGAACCAACAGCGTTGAAAACCCAAGGACAATAGTGGTCAAACTTTGCTATACACTTGTTTGTTACTGAACAGTGTTTGGATCGTATCGGCTTCACAATCTGTTAATGGTGTAGAAACAAGTAATACTTGGTGAAAACATACGCACCATGAACAAAGATGGCACTTACCAAACAAGTGCTGCAAACAGTTTCCATCTTTAAACCTTCAGTCTCAGCTAAGTGGACAATCGCCTGCAATACATTTTTAGTCATATTCCACAGTTAGGCCTCTTTGGAGTTAATATGTTTAACTCGCATACCCGTTTTTTCTGATCCTCTGGCGCAGCAATAATTCCCGGATCTGATCTGAATGCTTTCCAAAAACAGTACCACATGCCAGGTGTAACCACAAAAAATAGGAGTTTTGCAATTGGAGAATAAATGTACGACCAATAATAAAGAAATGATGTAACAAAAACCCAAAATTTTGTAGCAAAGGAAATACCAAGTGGTAAAATCATCGAAACTTCATTTGAGGTAATAAAAAACCTATTTTATAACAAAAAAACGGTGTTAAGTTGGGCTAAAATCGTGTAGTACCAGCATAAGGCACCAAAAGCTAACTAAAGCAAGTTACCGTAAAACCTCTATTTCACCGCCATAGCGCTCTATTTTTCAACTCTTGTTTAAAAGTGGCGTTCTATTAGAGGTGACGTTCAATTAGAGGTTGGCGCTCTATTTTTCGACTAGCTGGTCAGAATTTTGAAATAAAGTTTATTAATGAAAAGAAAAAACACCAAACACATTTACCGGTATATACAGGTAATTAGAAAATATACTAATATAATTAAATAATAATATAATTATCAGTAGAGACCTGCTAATACAATTCCGCCGCTAACAGTGGTGTTCTATTAGAGGTGGCGTTCAAATAAAGGTGGCGCTCAAATAGAGGTTTTACGGTATGTAAGGTGTTAAGCTTTTTGCAGTACTTACACAGAAACAGCATATACTATGGCATAACAAACAACAAACAATCCAGCCTTCAGCAGCCAAGACGGAGTTGATAGTTCAAAAATAAAACCAATAGAAAACATGACAAAAAATGTTACTGCCACTGTCAATCGCTGGCGGAACTAAAAAGCACAATTAGATTTAAGTCAAGAATAAAAAAACTCTCTATATAATTAACGTTTTGGGTCTGTATGTTTTATGTTAAAGAAGAATTTATTTAGACAAACAACTCACAGTTTTGCTGGCCATAGTTTGTTTTACAAGGCCCTTTGCTGCATCAAGTCCTTTTTCTTTTCTAATCATTTGAATTCTAGATGAAATCCAAACATTTTTTTTCTGCTTTGCGATATCTAGAGGTGTCTCTTCCTGCATATAGTAAAATAGTTAGCCCAAAATGCAAATGACCATGATACTAATTACATAACTAATACAGAGAAAGTAAGCATGATATACCTGACCAATACCGCAACATTTAATGCATGAAAATTATAAACATTACCATTTTGTACTAAATCGTTGGCAGATAACGTAGCTTTTTGGCTACTTTGGGACAAAAACCTTAGATTCTTCAAGATACTATGTTTAACAACAGATGAGGAGGTAGCATATTCTTATGATTCAAATAAAATCTTTTTGCTCAGGCTCCATAGCATTAAACACACAGGTAATGAAGTTTTACAGTCTAATGCAGTAGTACAACTTTTCTGCGAGGATCCCATTAAAAATGTCAAGCCCACAATCCTGCATCTATTTTAACAAACTATGTAACATTGAAAAGAGTGTATTCTCATTTGCATACAGTATATGCAGCAGTAATATATTTATATAACCAAATCGTTCTTGGCATCCAAGTCTGCTCCAGCCTGGATTAAAAGCATCACAACATTTGTATTCTGAGACAAGCAGGCTAAGTGCAAAGGTGTGTTGTGTTGAACTAGATCTTTCATATTCACACTGGCATATAATGAAAGAAGAGTCCTGGTCGGGTCAACTCTATATAGTAAAAGACAATCAAATATAAGCTCTTATTTCTTGTTTTAATGCAGTACTACCAAATACCTGCGTGAATGCAACAAAAACGTTTTATCTTATTACCCGTATGTGCGCCATGTAGCCCACATTAGGGGAGTCTTGCCGTGAGCATCATATAAATCTACATCAGTCCCTTTTGCTATAAGATATGCAACGACTGCTGTTTGTCCACATTGAACGGCAACATGTATGGCAGCACATCCTTCAGCATCTCTGACACCTGGATCAGCTCTATAAAATTCGACGAGAAATTTATAATTATCTAAATCAAACCTAGATAGAGATACACATTGTAAAATATTGAATCCTAAAAAACCAAAGGAACTCAAATCCAATTTTGTTTTGTCATGATGCTAGGAAACAAATTTCTCTCCTAAGCACTGTTTACGATTGGCACTATCAGTCGTTATCGTTTTTTTTTTCGTATGGTACACAAAATTATGCAGATTTTGATACTAAGGCAAAACATATGCACCATTAGTTCTTAACGGACATTTTTTGTAGGTATATGCCGAATCGTATATTGCACACAAATAGTAACAATTTTCATTATTCTCACAAATCTGAATATTGCAGGCAGACTTGGATCAAATGCTATATTTTCCAAAAAGCAGATGCAACAGCAAAATGTTGAAGTTTTGGTTGAATGATTAACTGTAAGGGCAGTTAAATGGTTGCGTTTAAATTTGGTTGATTTGTACAAACACAAAACAGATTTAGTTTCTGGTTTACCAACAAAACAACATATTTGACAATAATTATATTGCTTGACAGGAAAGTTGTTAAAGAGACTGAATCTATTGCAGCAGAATTTGCCTAAATTGCCACCTCAAGGGAACAGAAAAAGCGGCGACTTACGCGAACTGGCAACTTAGGCAAACAACATGAAAGTGAATTTTTATTGCATTTTTTGAGATACTACATTTAGATTAAAATCTCCGTAAATTGTTTTTGGTTAAAACTTAATGCTAGTTAAAATATTAAGATTTTAATTTTGTACATAGAATAGCCTCCCAGCCTAAATCTACGTAACAGGTACTACCTCGTATCTAACAGCCCTAGCCTGCTACAATTATAACCTGCTTGATGGTTTTCTGAAGACAAAAGACGACTCTTCATTCGATAGCAAAAGCACCTGACCTGACCGCTTCTCCTGACTGTAGCATGGCTAACTGAAGGAAAACTAAAACTGATAAAAACAGTCTAAAATGATAAGGTTTCCGGACCTTCATAATTGTAAATTGTGACATACAATAAGGTTATGTTACATTAACAAGGATCGCAGACAACTGGACGATACAGCTGTAGTGTAGTCATAGCAGATTAAGTTTGCCATGTAATCACGCTGACAAAGTGTTTAAAGGTCTGACTATTTATTCGAATTATTTTAGTCATAGTGGCAATGATGACTTACCCAAACTTGATATTACAAAAAACAATAGGCTTTCCGCCGGGACCAAGCGATAGGTGGCAACTTAGCTAAACTGGTGACTTATGCAAAGACGATTTCTACTATATTTGTATTCTCAAAAATCTGAATTTTTTTCCATTTGGCACATTCTTACCCTTTGGTGCCATCAAAGCATTTGCAGACCCCTTTGTTTTATAAGTGCAAGTAAAATTACTTTTCATATCTCAACATTAACAAAAGAAAAACAATAACTAATACATCATAATGGTTATCTTTGGTGCAAAAAAGTATTGTAACATGATGTGAAGTAAAATTTGAATGAAAAAACCTTTAAAGTCATATTGGCCCCAAAAACTTTATGCTGTGCAAATATTTGCTTAACTGAGTAAAAAGTTATGAAGATCAGCATCAGACTTTCAGTTCATTTAGTTTAATTTAATTAAATGATTGCAGAAAATGTTATCTTATTCTTTTTTTATCTTATCATGCTTGATGTAAAAAATTAAATGAGATAGTTACGGAAATTTAATAAATGATATTGTTTTTTGAGTTGATACCAGATACTCAGCATACAGTGCAATTATAACCTATATCTACGGCTACAATCACTCAAATATTTAAAAACTTCCAGGAAATAGGTACAGTAGTTTTCTCATACTTAACGGTCAATGTGACGTATTCCAAATGCAACTTGGTGAAAATTAAATTACACTTTGCAAATATCAGTTGGCTAGAGCACACCCGAGTTGCACAGCTTAGAAGAAAGTCTGATTATGAGGATCCCCAGCCTATTTTAAGAACCACTGATAAAAACATTACACAGCAGTTATGAATTTTGCAATATCATAACTTGGCTTGGAAGTATAGCATCTTATGGCATAATGAAACTTCCGACTAATAGCCTGATTTTCTTGGTTTTAAAATCATTCGAGTATAGTTAAATACTCTACAAAGTACATCCATGGACCTGAGTAAAGATCACCAGTAGGTATCATATATTGATGGAATAAAAAATGCTCTTCTGGTAAAAAATAAAACTTAGTTTGCTCAAATGTTTTGGTAACCTCAGCGTGCTAGCTTTATCAGGGTAAAGTAAAATGCAAAAATTATACAAATAAAAACAGTATATATACATCATAATCGTTCTCTAGCAATTTTATAGTATCCTAGCAACTGTATATCAATGTAATAATTATAATATATATTGAATTTGGCCTTAGGAACCTAACCTGCAGGATTTATCGAAACACTGGTAAAGAACAATTTCATTTTTACACAAGTTCAACTTTTTTATTTATTTGACATATAAATAAGTTTGTCTTTCTTTTCATCTCACCCAAATTGCAAAAGTAGCACAACCATTTGAATATGTCCTTCTCGAATTGCCCAATGCAATGGAGTTGCAAGTAAATCTCCTCCAAGAACATCAACTACTGCACCCAAGGATATGTAATATCTTTAAAATTAACAAAACATTTTTAATAATAAAAACCCATACAGACATACCAGTATAACATCAAGTTCATGAAACTTTTTCATCTTTGGTTAAATACGATCTTGATCTTATTTCATCCAGTGATGATCTTATTCCAATATTTTTCTTTTTTTCCCACGTTTACCTATTTCTTTTGATGAAATTAATATGAAAACCCATCAGTACATGAACTGAGTTCTAGCTGTAAGTGTTTACAGTGTGGTGTTACGAAAATAATCTAGCTGCTTTTATCGCATAGCCAACTTATGCAGGAATCTATGAACATTTTATTGCTAAAGTTTAAAGGTTTTATTACCATCACATTCACAATGACTAAATAAGTCGTCACCGAATTGTTTGCCGTGTATTTTGTCGCACATACTTATGTAAATTGAGTTCAAATTCAATTAAATGGTGTAATAATACAACTTATATAATCCGAAAAAGTTAAGTTACTTTCGAAAGTTAAAACACATGTTACTTCTACCGCAAATTGGTTGCATCAACAGAGTTAGGAACTTTTGTTTATTGATTAAAAATGTCCAGAATTTACACATCTAAGTTTGCATATGCGTTGCAAATATTGATTATATCGACATACTGTCCCGTTTCACAATGCAAAGAAAGTACTAATAATTTTAGATGTTTGCAGAAACACTTTTTTCTACAAAAGAACACTGCCAATAATGACATATGTCCCTCCTTTTACTGCAAACATCTCATGTAACAAGGTCTAAAAAAGTTTGATCATCTAGCATTGGTCTGCCTTGCAAAAAATGTGTATTACAGCACGAGTGCGACGGTGATACCATGTCCCATTCATGACTTTATAAATGATATGTTGATGTTCACCTTAAAAAACAATGCCATGTGTTGAATGAGTAATTATGCAAGCCGAAACTGTCTCAATACATTTGCTCATTGCTCAGAAGGCATCCATGTGAAATTTATTATTCTTAGTGCATTGTGATAACTTTGAATTCAATTTGCTCAACTGCACTTTGTGTGATAATTGTATGTGAAAAGTATCTCACCATAAGTAGATCTGAATGCAATCCAATAAATTATACATTTAAGTGCTTAGTTTTTTTAAAAATACAATACGTATAAGTTTAATTCAATTATTAAAAAGTAAGAAGGGTAGATGGCTTTAAAGATATGATTTTTTTGAGGAAACTTCTGTGGTTAAGTCAAATATTAGGCCGAAAATTTGGAAAAAAACTTCAGCTTTAACGCATTACAAAATTTTCATGTAAGTCTATTTTTTACTTACAGTTTTATTATAAAGATTTTGATTCACATTATTCTTTGTACATATTAAACATGAATAAGAAGTAAAGACAACAAGATTGTAGCGTAACATCGCAGAAGCGTACTAAAACAATTCTACATTAAAACAATTAACAAAGTTATGCAACATGTCATGAAAAATTTTGATCTTTAATTTTCGTAATTTATAAATCAACTTCAAAAGTAAAGGTAGCATATAGTAGGTGGTCCAACATTGCTTAAGTGTTTGGAAACTTTGCAATGGTTTTAGTTAGAAAAACCAAACAATTATCAATTTAATATTTTTGTTGCCTTATTTGATATTTTCATTTGTTTTAAATATCTTTTTTCACAATTACGGACAAGCTAAGTTTAATTTCTTTGGTTTACATAAACGCAAATAAAAATCTTATTTAAACTATTTTCTACAATAAGTTGATGAACATTAAGTATTTATAGTGGCTTAAAGGGTGATTTGATTATGGTTATTTTTTGATAACACGGCAATGTTTGTGAAATTGTTTCTCAGCGAGAGTACCAACGAATGTATATAAGTCCTTTTTTGTCTTGATAGCCCAGTGAGGTGCCTTCATAAAGGCACAAACATGACTAAGGGTTAAAATGGATAATTCATTTTCGTTCAAACAAAATTCATTCCAGAAACTTTTCTCATCCCGAGTATTTTTCTAAATAGGCACCTAATGTTGAATGAGCTTGAACCTAATCTTACAGACAACAATTAAAAGACACAAAGGACACAAAATACAATTCGCTGATGTGTCTTGAATAACTGGGCTTGGTACATCTCAAATTTAATATTCAAGAAGATTGATGGAAGTACATAAGAGCATCACTTGAATTTTCAAAAGTTTGAAACATATTGCTTATCAACACATTATTTAAGTTATTTAGCATGTAGACACACAAAGCCATTATTGAAATTGCAAAGCCTTTTGCATTATATATTGAATTATATAGTGTGATGATATACCACCTTGCAATGTCTAAACGATTATTAATCGCAGCCCAGTGTAGTAGTGTAATGTTGTCAGCATCTGGAGTACGAACGTCATATCCAGCTTCAAGGAGTTCTTTACATCTTGATATTATTCCGTATTGTGTGCATTTCACAATATCCCATGTACTGAATAAATATCAAAGCATAAATTACACAAAAACATGGTCAATACATCACATCTTAATTACTGTTAAGCTGTTTTTTGTATATGGTCAAAAGTCCCCAATCAGGTGCACACAGATTTGTCCCCAAAAATGTACACTTGTCATTATAAACAAAGAAAAATTATCACTTTCATGTTCTTTTGTCGACCTATCGTTCATCTAACCACATGCTTAAGATAAGCTCACTGCATTCGGTCTCATTTTCTTGTCTGAATGTATTTTGTCAGGCTATTGATTTCAGGCCAATAACATGTTTCGCATTGACTGTCTGAAATTCATTGTGGCAAGTTTCACGCTGGTAAGTGACTAAAGTTTTTAACTTTTTTCTTTGGTGTCTTTTAAGATGTAAACCTTTGTTTTGCATGTTAAATATGCTTCATAAAGCAGTTTTATCCCACCCACATCCAGTGCAAAAACCTAATAAAGTGGACTAACTTAACTAGGAAATAAAACGGCAAGGACTAGGATACAGTATAGAATCCGTCCCTAACAGTATGCCAAAAAATATTGTTATTCTACAATATTATTAGTGATCCCTTGAGAGTAGAACCGAAAGGGAGCAAGTGGTGTGCTCTAAAGTTCGCTGCAGTGAAATATGTGTGTTATATATGTATGGTAACCATTTCAAGTAATACAGCACAGGAATATTGAATATGAAATCAAAGAATATGAAATTTCACTTTTTCTAGCACAAAAATCCAACCATATCATACAGAAGCCCTTGTATACAAAGTATAAGTTTCTGGTCCGGTTAGTTTCCTATCCTTTTTTAATGCATTTAACAGTTTCGTTATCGTATATAACGAATAAATTACTCAGTTCCTCAATACATGGAACAATGTAAAATACCTTTTGTACAACAAATTCATAATTTTGCAAGCACAAACCACTCAGTATTTCCCTTCTAAGCTTTGTAAACTATAGATAGTAACGGCCTACATTACTATAGCTCAGGGGTGGGCAACATACGGCCCGCGGGCCGACGGGATTTTGAGCGGCCCAGCGTAGCGACCACTGTTTTTGGTCGCTACGCTTAAAACTTAAAGTTTACATTAAATACGATTTGTTCCTTGCATAGGTGGATAAATACACGATTAATGTACCGATTCAGGAATCCGGCCCGCCAAGTACTTTATCTTCTCATATCAGGCCCGCCGACCGAAAAAGTTGCCCGCCCCTGCTATAGCTGCTTAAAAACAAAACTACAGTCTATCATTTACAATTCGTGAATTGTTGAATCGTGAAAAATTTATTAGGCTAACTAAAAACATGTTTCGTTTACAATCAATTTGTAAATAAGTGTTGTCATTTAATTATTTTTATAAAAATTATTATTATGATAACCGATTTCCTTTACGGTATGATGTAACTGTGCAGTACTCATTTTCACAACGGAATACATAGATGATTCAATGTCGTAACTATAGAAATGTGATCATAAAACAATTAAAAAATTTGACAGCCTTGCTAAATGTTTTGGTTCGGAACATCACTGCTAAATATTAATATATTATAATTAGATAGGTATACTAATGCCCACCTGTAATCTTCTTGACGCACACTCATTGTATTAAATGCAAGTATATTTTCAAATGTACCCTAGTCAAATCAATTTAGTACTAACCACTAATACTTGAACATTGTTTCCTGACTGCAAATAAAGTATAAACCACATGAAAATGCTACATTTTACCTCTAGAACTTGGTCAGTATGTTGTAATGAACAAACATCTTCTCAGTAATTTTAAGAAACAAAGGAGTTACGGTAGAATCTGTTTAATATGGCCACGTACAATACGACTACCAGCTATATTTGGCCATTTTAAAACGGTCCCGAATTTTGCCATATAAAATTCTTCGTTTAGTATGACCAATCTTCGAATATTATGAGAATTAATAAGATGAATTCAATGTTTTTTGTCATTTTGCGACGCAACAGTATCGATCCTGGTGTGGTTAAACGGTACTGTAGCAGTTTCGGTTAATCTGACCATTTAGATATTCTGATCAAAATGGTCTGGTCCCAAGGTGGTCATAATAAGCAGAGTCTACTGTATCACCAAAACTTGTCACAAATTTTCAACTGATAATGACATGAGTGGCGGCAATTAAGACATTACAAGGTGAAATCTATGAATAATGACTGGCACAGGCATACATTTTTGGAGAAAAATGAAAAAGCTTGGGAGGTGCTAATTTAAATATCTATGATTTCCCCATAATGAGAGTGTGAGAGCGGCCCAAGACTAATGTTATTTTGTACATATGTAATGCATAATCATATTGATAGTATATGGATGCATAAGCACAGTGATATTATGAAGTGATCTGTTATGCTTTTTTCAACTTGTCCAAAAACGACATCAACAATGCCTACTTTTGTTTAACTACATCTATTTAAAATTGAAGAATAACACCTGCCATTATGATCACTATTATGCGTTTTTGGTACTTTCGTATATTTCCAATCTTTGGGATAAATTGAGACGGATTTTAAGTATTGGTAAGTATTAAGTAAGGATTACGAAGGTATTGAAACCTGCTGTAAAATCATGTAATTTATTTCCTTTCACAATAGACCGAGTACCATCTAATAAAAGACAAAGGGGCGATTTGAGAAATTCCATGCCAAAATTGCAGCTATACATACATTGCTGAAACCAAACGCTCTGTCATGACTAGGATGAAAGAACACAAAGGCGATATGTTCAATTTTCGACATGAAAAAACTTCTTTGAGTAGACACACTTTCGAACACGAACACACCATTACCTGCAAAGACGCATGTATTTTGGATTTTGTACAAGATTACTGGAAACGTAAATTCATTTAATTCTTTTTCATAAACAAACATGATGATGTTATTAATGATAAAAAGATACCATGTTTTCCCAAATTTATTCTGAGTTTTTTGGGTGATCAAAGATAACTTCATATTTTATTTGTTGTTTCTTAAAACTAGGCGTTTTTTATTTTTATTACTGTATTATCACCATGTTAAATTATTAGCTAATTATGTATCAGTATAATGTCACATTGATGTGTCGTAATTGTTCCCAAGTAATACAGCAAATTGTAACCTAGCAATCGTTATTCTATACGTTCACAAAAATTTTATGTTTTATTCCCAATCCCATTATGAAGTGAACCAGAAAGGGTTAATGAGACGTTGGCAGATAACGTTCTGTATTCACCAGTAGAAAGTACATTTATTCATTCATTTTGAAGTTTTATTCTGTAACAGTGTCCTGTATAAAGCTACTAGCTAGACAGGGTTTTATATTGATTAATTATAATTATGGAAGTAATTCTTGAATAATGAGAACGTTCATTATTACATCACAATACAGGTCAACAATATTTCTATTCCTAGGGCTGGGAATTTAGCCAATGGTTACCATCGCAGCTGTTAAGTCACAATTGTTTATTGCACACGAAACTACTATTTATTCTGAAAAGTGTTGTATTAGCAGTTTTTGCCATGCTAGACCATAATGTTTATCAGAAATATTAAGTATACAAGCATTAAAATGGTCAACAGAGCAGTGAATTTTCCTGAATTGATGGATTACCACAAATTTTGCTCCAAATTCTCTCCTACATGCACATTTTTAGCTAATGGTTAACAAAACCAATAGTCGCTAAGAGTTTTTAACTTGCTAAATTTTCCCAGCCTGAATTATTGTGTGACCAAGTGCGATAGGTATGTAAGACATGAAGGTGGTTTTCTGCTTCAAAAGTGTAAATGATATTCCGAAGGGCCTGTTGTAGTATAGTAACAGTTCCATATTACAGCCTGCAAAAAATTAAATTTTTATATTAAATGTATTTTTGGATGTCCGTAGCATTCAAAATCTCGCCTCAAAACCGTGAAGGATCATACATGTAGTTTAAATTGTCTACTTAGGGATCAAACTCAACAAAATTTAGCAGCTTTTCTGATTGCCCTTCCTTAACAACAGGTTGAGCAACGCTTGATCAAAGCTTTTCTACTGATACAGCCAAAACAGTAGCTGACAGTTTTTAGACGTTTCAGTCAATATTAGAACTTTCCAAAATTTTTATAGATGTTGTTTAACAGCAGTTAACTAGTTTTCAAATATTTTTAAAACTAATTTCGTATATAATATTTTTTAATACCAAGCGTTATGGTGATGCTTCAGTTCTTGAAGGATGTACAAATTGACAAATGTAAGCAGTCAGCACTCTGAAAGTACTGTTGGTAATGGTACCGCGGTATTGACAGTTCCAGAATTACAAAAATGATTTGACAGTTCCAGAATTCAGTAGGCTACTATTTCAAAAAAGTAGTTTGGTCTTTTGTGTGCGGATTCGGTTGCAAGCATAGCTTTTGTTGATATAATGACCCTGATAAAGGTTACTTCAGGTCAAAAAATATGTGAACTCATTCTGCGACTTTTCTAGACATTTTTAGATTAGAAAAGAACAAATAGCGCTCAAAACCTTCAAGTAATCTTTTCAAAAGACCGACACCAACTTTTATTTCCTGAAAAAAGGTAGTTCAGTATCAGTACAGCAATTTTGTGCAACAACGGTCTCCGTAAAGCTATCAGTAGTAAAATGTACACCTGAGTCAAGCCAGCAGACATCTTCTGGCAAACATTTTTTTAAGGGGCACTATAAACAGGGTTGCCATACCGTCCTTATTTCTAAGATTTGTCCTTATTTTAAAGGTCCGTGTCTTAGAAAATATGTTTGTCCTTTTTTCTAAGAAATGTCCTTATTTTCACTTTCGTCCTTATTTTTAGGGCGGAGGTGGGCACTTTTGTCCTTATTTTGGGCATTTTGTCACCTTCACGATACCATTTTGTACCAAAGAGATACCAAAATTATGAACATGCAGATAGTGTCTTGTTTTTTTTTTTTTTTTTTTAGGAACATTTGTTGCTTTCTCTTGTTGTACACTGATTAAGGTGGTATTCCTCGTTCGTTCCTATTTAAACTTCCAGTGTTGAACGATGTCCAAAATCGCGGTCAAACGTCGTGAAAATATCAAAAATTAACCCCAAAACCCTATAGACGTTAATTAAGATCGTGTCTACCCGCACTAATCGGTGAGTTCTACAGCGGCAGACCACTTTCAACTTATCGAATATGAATTCAAGTTTAACGAGATAATGACTTGACTTCAGGTAGGGAACGATGCACAAAATCGCGATCAAACGTCGTAAAAAGATCGAAAATTGATCCAAAAAATTGAAAACGTTTTGTAAGTTCCATCCTAAAAGTCTATGCCGAAGCGAGGAAAGCGAATGGTAATATGCCAAGTCTCTTTAACTATTGCTTGCGCACTGGAGGTGTCAGTCCAGCTTCGGTTGTGCAAGCTAGACGTGTTGTTGGGGTTGTGGACTGTTGTTAATTAATTATTGCTTGATCGATTGTCCGCTAATCTGACTCCATTGATAGCGCATTCAGTAACCCCTGATAGCCTAGTTAAGCATCACAGTATCAGAACCAAACAGTCAATGTCTTGAATGATTAATTATTTATTATTGGTTCTCAACGTAATGATTACTGTTTCCAGAGCACAGAATAAAACTGCGATCAGTAGACTGTAAATAACAGACTCGCAATATCAGACTGACGCGTTAAGCGCTGTAGTACAAATGACGTAATTTGGAAGTTATGAAAACCGGGTCGCGTATGCTAAACATGACCAAAATATACCACAGCGCTTGTTGTTAAACACACGAAATAAAACAGTAATAACATCATAGTACAGTATCATCAGATCTGCACGAGAATTCGGTAGAAATAAAGGCTTATTACAACATTTAGCACACGCTTACAGCGATGACAAACCATGGGAAGCAGGAGTTACCAGTTATAAGTCCTTAGCTCGAATGGCATAGTGACAAAGAAGCAAGAGAAAGTCTGCAACTCAAACTGGTCTCCACCTTCAAATCTCCCATACAGCATTCATTTGTTCTCGTTGCCAAAAGAACTAGCGTAGTCCTACATCCAGACGCCTGGGGTTGTTTCCGACGGTTGGAGCGGCAATCGTACTCTATTGCGCAGCTAGACTCCATATCTTACGCTGTGCAGCCAATAGTCAGCAAGGTGCTGCCTCACCACAATCCGCGAGCCCCACAAGATGTGTGGGGCTTAGGAGAAAGTCAACAAGCAGATTGTTCACTGCGCATCAAGCAATAAAATGAAAACAACCTAATCTAACCAACCCAACCTGCCAAAGCGTGTAGGCCTATCTTCTCAAACGCCACACTATCAATTCTCGCGACTTCTTGCAACCTTTGTCTCCCGTATTCGCGCTTGGCGAGACCAACATCGAGCACCAGCTGTACATCCACAGCAAACTCAACCATCACTTTTGCCTCTACGGTCTCTTAGTCAACCGTCTTTTTCTGGACTTTCCGATAACGCACCACCCGCGACCGATTCCCCTTGTGGGGTTTCCTGGAGCTCCGCGATGGTATTTGTCCAGCTGAAAAAAAAGAAAAAGATTGACACATCATATCAAGTTAATCATGAAAATGTGCAATATGAACCCCGATACCATAGAAAAATTAGCAACGACCGTATCCAATCGCAGTGTGGCGGTCAAGGTGCCCCCACGCTGTGATTACTGCTGTCGGTGGTGTTTGCTCGCTATATACATACAAGGCGTATGTGTGTGTGCATACTCGTTCTTTGTGCAGACGAGTTCAACTATACAAATTGGTTTAAGAGTCTGGATTGTTCAAGTAACATACGCTCGTGCTCGTGGGGAGAAACGCAACCTTCCTTAAACTTCATCCGGAGTCATAACTTTCCGAGCTCCGAAGTAGCATCTCATAAAAACCTGAAAGAGAAACTTGCAGCAAGCCGAACCCAGAAAAAATACACCAGGAAAACTAAGGACCCAAATGTATTTATGGAATACACTTCTCTCACTTGTTTACAATTCTGTAAACCAAACATTGGCTTTCATTCCCATATGCGGAGCCACAAAATGAGACAAGGACGTAACGGTCTTTGCTTCGACAGACCACCACGTAAGTATTTGCCTTCACATAAATGCAATGAAATTGTTTTTTTCACTTGAGTTGTTCACGCATGTTCTGTAAATTCTCGGGGACCTGCATGTCTACTGTTTTAGATTATGATGCATTAATTACCGATGTGTATTTCAAAACTCCGCCGTGAGAATGGTCATTCAAGATTTGGGCGTTGAACTGGACAGACGCTGTTTCCATTTCGTTCTTGAGTTTTACTTTCCAGGTTAAGGTGTGCCTCCCATGTGGATTGTCTGTTACTGTATTCTTTACTGCTGCGATATTGTTCTCTTAAAAGTAAAAAAGAAGATTTGTATAATTAGCGCCTATAGGATTTTGGGGTTAATTTTTGACATTTTAACGACAGTTGATCGCGATTTTGGACATAATTCCCCACCGAAAGTTAAAATTAACCTTTATCACGTTAAACTTGAATTCATATTCGACAAGTTGAAAGTGGTCGTTCCTCACTGGAAGTTTAAGTTTAACTTTATGGTGCTCCTTAAAAAAAAGTCAAGCGAGCAGACAATGTTTGCCAGAAGGTGTCTGCTGGCCTGAGGCACGTCGGGTATCACTGTACTTTTATTCATTGGCATGTTTATCTGACGCCCTGCTGAAAGCAGACTTTCCATTTAGGGTTTAGACCAGTGATTCCCAAACTGTTTGCCTCAGCACACGCCGACACAGATTCTCACTATTTCTCAGGTGTGCAGGGAATCTTTTTGGAATTTTGGAAAAGAACTATATAAATACAGTCGAATCCGCTTAATTCGGACACCAGATAACCCGGACAACCGCTTTATTCGGCCAAAATGCTTGGGAACGGAACAAAAGTAAAAACTGAACGTAAAAAACTCCCGTTAATTCGGACAATTCTCCGCTTAATTCGGACACAGGTTCGCAATTCCTATCGTTAGGTTATGAAACAATAAACAGTACTTCGTTCGTTTTAACAGAACATGCAATTGCATTATGAGTGATTATGGTGAAACAATGACGATTGATGCAGTAACAATCGACAATGAACTCATATAAGGCCGTGCCAGCTTCATAGTCGCTTTTACTTGGTACAATTGCGTCTATCTTGTAGAACAGAATGGTACAGAAAAAGTGAAATTGCTCACTAAAGTAAACGAAGAAAAATTAAAGACGCTTCCATGACACAGTAATATACAGTATTTGTTGAATCATTTGGTATCGAAATACTGTACAATACAACTAACCTGAAGGTATAACTCTTGTGCGTTTTATGCGATCAGTGCCAATTACTGCAGTATAGCGCAGCTGTAATTCATTTTATAACGCAACAGTACAGTATTTTAAATGCGTTGTCTGCCTTTACTCATGACCTGAAACGAACAATTGATTTTCCGTAATTCGGACAAAGCCGTTTCTCCGCTTAATTTGGCCAAAAGTGAGCGGGACCAAAGTGTCCGAACTAAGCGGAGTCGACTGTATTTAAAATAAGGCATGCAGACAAATACAAGCGACTTAAAAGCGCTCTAACTGCTTCAATAGCTGATAAATAAGCACATTTCCATCCAATAAGCACATCCATCGCATTAACACGTGAATATAAATTTTTTTAAAGCAACTTTTCTTCTCTTTTAAGTGTGCCGAGAGCGTTTTATAATTTTTCTAGTGTGCCACAAGCTGAAAAAGTTTGGGAACCACTGGTTTAGACAGATCATAATCCAGTGTGACACTTGCACAAAACTCACCAGCGTGCATGCTGAAATTTTTCATCATCATGTCAATTTACTACACGATAAACAAACAATGTAAACTCTTAAATTAATTTTCACTTAGGAAAAATAGTAAATCGTTTTGAACTTGCAGGGAAATGTAATATATTGAGGAAATGTAAGAAGTTGAGGGAACATGTCAGCTAGGTCGTTATAAGCCAGTCTGCTGAGTATGGCAGTAGTGCACCAGAGATGTTATTCCAAAACCGAAGTGCACAGCATGGGACAAACCAGTGTCTCCAAAAAAAGGAGTCACTAACTTGTGCTCCCTGATTTCTATCATATTCTATTCCACTGATGAACAGCATTAAAGCAATTTTCATTTATCCGTTACTTGAACATACCACCTGCTCATCTGCTTAATTTTCGCTTTTTCAGTTCATGTTTTATGGACTTAACTAGTTATAGCTTTAGTGGCCGTACTATAGTTGCTACCAGCGATTATTATTAACATTATTTTTCTTGAGTATGTTTTAAGCCTTTTCGACTTCGTCGCTTTTTCCTGTTCATTGGCACGTGTTAGTAACAACTGGCTTGATTTTTCATCGCCACCACGCTTTTGACGAAAAATAAAATGATTGATAATTGATTGTATAGAACTGCACCTTGCCTGTCCAAACGTCGGGCAGCTTTGAGCCACAAGTCGCAGTGCAAACCAGCTGCTTTCTTGCTCACCGGAATTTTGTTTCTGCAAACCCAAAATCTTGCCGAAAACTACCATACTCTGCAGTCTGGGTTATAAAATACTAGTTGACATGTTTTCTTGATTTCCGATATTTTATTGCAAGTGCAAAATGACTTCCTACGTTTCTTTGTACGTTTAAAATGACTTCATGCATTTTAAGATCTTTTGTGATACATTTCCACAATATTGCTACGTTTCCTTGCATGTTCAAAACGATTTCCTACATTTTAAAATCTTAGCTGACATGTTTCCACAATTTCCTACATTCCATTGCTTATTCAAAACGATTTCTTACATTTTAAGATCCTAGATGACGCGTTTTGTGTATTTAATATATTATAATATTTGTGTATTGTTTGTGACATAGTAGAACGGATTCCTTCAACATTTAACATCTTGTAAAGAATAGAGAATAAAGAGCTGTCAGTTAAGAGAATTAAGCTTTTAATTAAGTTCAACATGGAGTGAAACACCACTTCTGTTTTGCTAGACTTCTCGTTTCTGAAAATAGAGGAGTTCAAAATTTGGTAAAAAGGCATAAGATTGTAAAAAACGCAATACTAACGTTATGTAATTGTTATCTAGTTAACTGACAAAATTTTATCTGGATATCAGATAGGTAAATTTGCCTCAGTTAATCGGTTAATCAACCCTAGTATCCACGAAACATTCTGAAATGATGTCAGATGTCAACATTTGTAACTCAAACTCAACATGGCTCTAACAAAATCGCAACATGCTGAACAGTTTTGAAATGTTAAGTGTGATCTTTACTTTGCGCGCACACCGTATGTTAAGCATATGTTGTTGTACCAAAGGCCGACCATTTTTTTAGACAACTTGCCACACCATTTAAGTAACCAAGGTATATATAATTGACGAAAAATTGTGATATGGCAGGGCACAGGTGTTTTTCTTAGTTCTTACTACTGATTTTTATCTTTTGAGTTAGCACTAATGTATAGTATAACCAATTCTTTATTGGTTTGTGTGTATTACCCAGATTTTTGTGACAAGTTTTTGAATTTATCTGTTAAAATTTACCATGTAATGCCAGTTAAATTTTGTGAACTAGATATGTTGTCTTGTTATGCACTCTCTGTCATTCTCTTATTTTTTGTCCCTTGTGAGGCACAAATTGGTGCATCTATTGGGGAATTGCGAAAGGGTTCTATACTGGAACCACAAGAAAATCTTCAACTCCAAGCAAAACTGTTAAACCAAAACAACATCAAAGCAATTCCTGTTTCTATATCATTTCCGAAAAAAGACTATCAATGGTGAGTTAATATTGTTGTATTTTTAAGCAACTTTTAATAGGTTATAGTTGTCAAGGCAACACTAACCAGAGCTGGGCAGTCACTCTGCGATAAAGAAAAAGCATCGTTCATGCTTTCACTCTCATGTAAAATGTTCGATTTGCTGCTCATGCTTGCACTCTTTTTAGCCATTAGAACTATTTTCAAAAACTAATCACATTCGTATGTCGCAAATTTGCATTGTAAAACATGTGTTTAACTGTACACAAGGGCATCTGCAGCTTCCTTTTTATCACAGTATAGTAGAACGTGCCTAAATGTTTTTTTACCAAGTTGAATTGTTTTTTGGAAAAAATATACGTTTTTGTTTCGACTGTAGTCAGGTATTTTGAAAGCAATGAAAAATGATTTTACAGGGTTAGGTAACTTTTCCTATAGACAAGGGCTTGTTTTAGAGTTGTGCTGTTCTAGAAATGTATGAAATAACACTGCTCAGTTACATTACAAACTCAAGAAATATGTGAAACTTGAGTCATACATGAGCAAGGAACAATTTTGGGAGTTGCATCCAATGATTTTAATTGGAAGTTTTGCTTTCTTTTTTTTTCCGACAGTGTTTTGAAAATAAATTGGGTTTATTACAGGGCTTTTTCTTTGATGGATTCCTCTCGAATTTCAACTTTTATCATTGCAATTTTGTTGGTTGTGTATGGGAGTTTTAGGTAAGTTTCATTATAGTTTTTGTAGAAGTAAAATGTGCTTTTCCAGTTTTTCAAATTCCCTCTGTGTTATGGTTTTATACAGCGGTTGGTAATGTTGTGGAATCTTTAATCACCTAAGATGTTATTGTGTTTATTGACATATGACGTTTAGTAGTAAGAGTTGGAATATACTGTGCTCGTATTCAAGCTTTATATAATCTAATGATTTTCTAGATCTTTAAACATGGATAACGAGAACTGCATACATGACAAAGCAAGTGAAGCATCTACTGAACTATGTAAGATGGGTTATGTAGCTGAATTACACAATATGCAATTTTTTCCGTATGGTCAAACTTCCTAATTAGGCACTCTTTCTTTTCAATTACAAGTTTGCTTGTGCATCAACTTGCAATAAGTCACACTTGGGTGGAAGATGGTACCTACCTACGCTTAGTAATAATAAAAGTTTTAAATTACAGCAACTACTTTTCGTGTGATTAGCAATTTGCACTGCGATTTTGTTGCGGACCAAAATCATCAAATTAGCCGCACTGGTCCCCAAAACATACGTGCTGAGTATAGATGTTAAAAAAACGATTCACTCGATTTGCTTCATGAGGCTCGTGCCAAATAAACGGAACAGACGATGCACAACTAAATACGATAACGTGCAACTGTACTTTATGATTATTCTCGGCACCTAACTAGCTTAGAAATTAATTAGTCACTCTGGTAAATTTGAGACTATTTTTGTTTATTATCTCGTAGGCCTAATGCTATTAAGTTGCAATGCGACATATGCTTCAAATTTTGAACCACTACTTTTTATTAATAATAAATATTTTGTTTGGTGAAGGTAAAATGTAAATATCGCAAGAAGTATTCTCTGCCCATATTAGAATGTCGTGCCTTTAATATCAAGCTGAATTATCTGCTTCTTTGAGTTTCTTGGTATATGGCCTTTTCCAACTTGTTCTCTATCGAATTAACTCATTCATGAGCCCAACAATCTAATCAAATTGCATTGCAATAAAATGAATGAATACAGCAATAGACTAAGACGATGTTTTTGACAGCAAAGACACGTAAGCCACAACATATTCCAAAAAAATAGAATCGTCAATATTAAGTAGCATTACGAATAGTTGATTGCTGCAAAACGTTGCAAAGAAAATAAATAAACAACATCACACGAGTAATTGGACTAGTTCAAATTAAAACCTTCGTTGCCAACTCTCATCTATTTATAGACTTAATGTCACCGAGCACTCGTGTCACTGAAGCGAACTGATAATGTTTTAAATGTGATCGAATACTAAGTCCCTTCATTAGTAAATGACATAAAAACAAATCACTACGATGTTTACAGTACAATGAAAGATTTTTCAATTTACTTCTAAAAAAACTATCACTATTTTTGCCCTGGTACTTTCAGTTAATGAAACTTTAAGCATGTACACTTATGTTAGGTTGGTGGGTTAGATTTTCCTCTACAATTTTGTTTTGCTTTGTTGTTTGTATTGCATTTGACACTGTTCTAAAAACTATCATTCCTTTAACAATCCTAGGTTTTTAATATTTAAATTACTTTTTTTGCAGCAACCTTCCAAACTATTGACACAACTCAAGCAGTTTGTTTGCCTGTTTGTGCATCGCTTTCCCTTCTTATTATGTTTTTCTTTTTTGACTCAATGCAAGTTGTCTTTGCTGTGTGCACAGCAGGTAAGTTTTGTTTCCTGGTGTGAATTATGTTTTCGTGAAAAATCCTCAACATTTTTTTTATGTTTTAATGTTACAGTTTTGACACAATTTATGTATAAGCCGTTTGTTTACATACCAAAAAGATTAGATGTTTAATGTACGGAGAGACAGTTTTTTTTTGGAATTAACTCAGAATAGTAAAACCGAATCCAGAATAGCGCGTCTTATTCAAACTTCTTTTTGTTAACAATATTTAATTATATTTGTTTTTCAAACTATGATGTATGCAAAATTAATGTGAAGCTGGCATTTTTAGTCTTGTCGTTTGTCAACTGAAAACATGCCCTTGGAGTAAAATGAAATTTGAAACTAGTTAAATTGACATTCTCATCAATCGTAACTCAACTGATGATTTTATTGCTTATTTTGAAATCCTGTCTATTTTGACTTGATAATTTGCCTGCCTGACGCAAAATTGTGGTAAAAAATATGGTTGCATACTATGTTGAATGTTTTTTTATTTGAACACTTTTCTTGTTCAAATAATAGTCAAACTTGCAGTTCTGATGCTAATGCACATTGCACGGTAAGTTTTTCATAAATTTATCAGGCAAAATGATAGCATAGACCAAGGCTACTCAACTATTTTTAGCACAGGTCCAGTTACAAAAGTTCAAAATTTGCTTATAGCTGTCCGTTATAACTCTCATGAAATAATTTACAGTCATACAAATGCATTAAAATATGGTATATAAAATAATATAATTCTCTGGATGGGTATTAATTTAGTTTTAAAATCCCTGGATTTTAAAATATTAAATTCTCTGGATTTCTTTAACACAACACATGAAATACAGTATATACAAAATCCGGTAAAGCGGTATTAGCAAAAGCATTAAGCGAAATTTGTTTATTAGTCTATTAGTCACAGCTAGTGAAGAGAATTGGCATTTCTTATTTCTTGCTCTTTTTAAAATCTGGTTCCAAAGTAGTGAGAGCGAGTCGAAGCCAGTGGTGAAAGTTTTCATTGGTCATACAGATGCGAAATTTATTCTTTATGAAGTTCATATTTAAAACGCTGACTTGCAGCTATGCATTGTGACATCAACAAGGCTTGTTTGAAATTGTGCTAATGTCTGCTGTTTTTTTGTTTTTGAAAATCAACGATAATTATAATTGATTTGGTTTTGTTAAAAAACTTGTGTCCTTTATGAAGTCACAAATATCATTGTGACTTCATAAAGTTTCTTTATGGGTTGCAATTAGCGCCTTGCTGATGATGGGCTTTACCCAGAAACAGTGCTGTCGAAGGCTACATCTCCTTAGTGGTTTTGTATTAAACTTGTATAAACATTATTTTATCAACAAAAGATGGTGCAAAACGCCGGCTGCCCCGATTGACAAACGACCTATTAACAAAAACCGCTAGAAGACTAGTTTGTACTACCTTTTACACAATCGCTGATTAATTGAATAAGCAGGAATAACAAAACTATTGATAAACAATTTCATTTGCGTAAATACTGAGACAGATTAGGTCCGGATTCAACACTGAAAAGGTCCGCATTCGGACTGCGGTCCAGTTGAGTAGCCCTGTCATAGACAATGAATGTAAAGTTTCCTGAAACAACAGCACACTCGTCTTGAACTCATTCTTATTGATGATTGACTGAATAGAAAAAAAACTTTGGACGACCAGCAGATGATAGTTACTTGATAGCAACTACATCTGCATCAAATTTGGCAATGCTTTGGTGAGAGTGTTTGTTGTGGAATAAACTTTGGTAATTTATCTTGAGAACTATGGCCCCAAACGTTTGACGTGGCTGAAAAATTTCTATGTCATCTGCTGGCTTAACCTAAGATCTGGCACTTAGGCAACCATAACTGCACTGATAAAATCGTAAAAAGCCTACCGATGATCCCAGAAATTGCTGCCCAATGTCACTACAGCGTATCCTATTCAAAATTATGGACATGCCCTTCCTTGCCAGACTTGGACCTGTGGTCATCATCAAAAGTAAATCATTCCGGTATAGCTATACTGATGACTTGGCATTACTCTCCTTGGCCACAAGAGCTGACATGCTAGAGGCAACACTCTGGACTGATATGGCCCTAATTTTGGATTTCCTGAAATTGTAGGGACTTAGACTAAGCCTAACGAAGACCACCTCTGCACCCTTTCTTTTAAACAGAACCACTTCTACACAATCTGTGTCCTAAATACTTAGGATTGACACTTGACCAACAGCTTACATTCAAGAACCATAGAAGCTCTCCATGCCAAACTATCAGCACAAAAAAACTACTGAGCTGCCTGGCTGCATTGCTCTGGGGTGATAACCCCTCAACACTCCATACAAGTGCACTTACAATATAATGACTGTTTGCCGTACCACCAAGGTAAACGTCGCCCTCAACGATACTATGAGAATAATCAACAGATGACTTGCCCTTTCGCCCACAGAATTCCTACCAGTACTGTCAGATATCGCCCAGGCCAGACTGTGCAGAGAAAAGCTTGTATACCACCATACACAACCAGCCGTATCAAGCGATGGTTATCCCCCAAATCGGTGGTTCTAGAGATGCAAATTCTATGCCACAACGGCTAAATTCTCACCATCCCTTTTTCCGCTCTGATGCTGTCCTTCACTTCGCTATGGCTCCAACTTGAATTAAATCCGTTGTGGCTTGAATTTTTCCACACGTTTTTAGAAACTAAAATTTGTTTAAGGACCAGTAAATCTTTTAGTAAGTACTACGAAAACGAAACAAGTGAGTAAACAACTTTTTACCTGACTCGAACAAGGAGAGCAATTCTCTGCTCGCCTGCCACAATTTTCATAGCCAGGTCTGCTTAAACCACATAGATTTATAGTATCTATCAAATCAGATATTTTCAAAACATCAGATGTGATGTGAAAACATCGAAGCTGGCCAAGCGGTCCCAGTTGTAGATCAGGGATGGGCCACATTGGTAATTAAAGTTTACAGGCAAACCAGTTCAAAAAAGTTGATGACGTCATATTTATTTGTAACATCATTTGGTTCCATACCTGTGTTTCTCATTTAGGAAAGATTTTCATTGGTAGTTTAAAACAAACTATAATTAATTATTCAGTTCATAAGCTACTTTTCCTGTAAGTGCACTAAATTATTTGTGGGATGCTTAAAACTATTATTGACATACCAACCAGCATAAAGGTATTTGTTTGTACATGCTGATATAAAATGACTTTTCGTTAATGGTACCTTAAAAATTAGATTGTAGAAATTTGATTGCATATTTGAATGCAAATGGCTGATGGCGTAGCGATATTATCTAAGTTAGCAGTTCTTAACCAGGTGGAAATTTTACGCATTACATGTATATAACATTTGTCGTAGTTCGGATTAGCGGTTGTTTTTTCTGTTGAGTTGACATATTCGTTTCTAAATTGCCGTGTTGGATTTAAACAGCAAGGTTTCCGGTTTAATGAGATAAAATGCAAATAGTGTTTTAATCGTACTCATACTAGTTAATTTTAAACTTTTGATCAAAAAGGATGTACAAATAAAATGTAAGTTAGTTGATTTAACTTAGCTCCAAACTTATTCCTTGGTCATGTTTTCGTGATTGTTTGCCACCAATTTTACTAACTTCAGAAAAATTGTAAGATTTTGTTTAAATGAGTATTTACTGTACCATATACTACCGTAGAAAATTTAATATATATATTTTTTTTATTGTCTGTTTTTAATATGTTATTTTGTGCAGTTTTAGCAGCCTCTGCATTTGCCTATTTACTTTTACCTATGTGCCAGTATCTACTCCGTCCATGTTCTATTACGAACAAGTAAGTAAATCAGTTACTATGGCATCATGGTGTTAATGGTGTTGGACTTAGTAATGAAATGTTAATGCAACTTAATATCTTTCTGTTTTGATTCCATATAGTAAGATAAGTTCGGAAGATAGTAAGATAAGTTGACTTCTATACCTAATTGTATGTCTAAATATGACCTTATTCCCTGCAAAACATGCTAAGTTATATACAAAATAGGATTTCATTTGGATGTTGTGGTCGATGCACACCAGCGGAGCTACTGTCTCTTGTTCTGTCGATTTTATTTGTGTCGGTGTGGGTTTTTACAGGCCATTGGCTTTTAATGGATGGTATGTAGGAATTGCAATCAAAACTGTAACTCTTTTAATTATTTTCTAACATTTCCAGTGGTTAAAACATTTTTTTCCATAATTATATATAATATAATCCCTTAAGCTTCATTCATATATATACATAGTTTTATTTATCTTTGTCATTTCAGCTTTGAGCATGGGTTTGTGTGTCTCAATGATAGCCCTTCTACGATTACCCAGCTTGAAAGTATCTTGCCTGCTGCTAACTGGACTTTTGATTTATGATGTATTTTGGGTGTTTTTCTCATCGTACATTTTCAATGCTAATGTGATGGTGCAGGTTGCCACAGCTCAGGCAGATAATCCTGTAAGTGTGGTGTATGGTCACATTTTACATTTATGTTTTTTATCTGTAGACATTAGGCAAAGACATTGTGTGAAATAAAAAACACATGGGTTTCTGAGAATATGAATATGTAATCGTTCAAAATCTAAAATTCATTTTAATAGCAAATCATAGAATGACCTTTTCTCCGCTTTTACAAAATTACATAAACTTAACAATTTAACTCCATCATCTAAAAAATCAATTCTACTGATAAAAACCCAGTTTTTTCCTGCTTTGTTACTGAATGTGAAAATGAAAGGATCCACTAGAAACCAGGAGAGTGTAAGATTAGTGCAAAAGCAAATTTATGTAATGTCCAAAAGCACTTGTAGTTGTTGTTGTCAAAGTAATCACCAGTGGTTGTCAAAGTAATCATGGAAGCTACTTGAGTAGAAGTATTGTTACTTCCGAAAAAATCTAATCCACTGCAAGTAGAAGTATTGCTGTTGAATTAAAACTACTGTACTGTGTGAAGTTCAAAGTAGACTATTTTAAACTACTTGAAAGTAAAAAGTAGTTATGAGGCTGTGAAAGCACAAATTTCTAAGAGCTTGCTAGAAACAATACAACTGCACAGAAATACATAGATTCATAAAGCTAAGTAGTTACAGACATACTTTTGTCCTCCGTTAGAGCATTGTTACATGAAATATCAGTATGTAAAAATCATGTTGTAGACTGTAAATAAATGCTTTTGTAGATGTGATTGGTAATGAGAATTACTACAAATTATCTTCAAACTAAAACATTGACTACTTTTTACTTCAGCATATGGTAAAACGTCTCAAGTACGTTACTTTGGCCTAAACACTACTTTAGTAAGTAAGTAGGAAAAAGTGATACATACAGTAGAAAAGTGGTACATTTTTTGCTGTTGCATGTTTTATCCATAAAAATGTACTTTTTTATTGCCACTCTAACCAAAGTTTCCTGTCAGTTTCAAAATTGTGTAATTGTGATTTCAAAATTGTGAGATTATCTTTTTGTTGACCAACATCACGCCACGCATATTTTGCGTCACATCGCTCTTTCAGGAAGAGGAAAATCAGCAAAATGTTTGTTGCAATACAGGAATTGATTTAGTAATATTTTTATGAGTTTTGTATTGAATGAGAGGTTACGCATAGTTAGCAAGTAACAATTGGTGATTAATTGGGGCATAGAAAAGATTGAGTGATTTATAAGTTTAGATGTTAAATACAAATAAGCTACAGATTGTTTATTTCTTGTCTTGACATAATATATATAAAGTTTGGAGTTCTTAGTAATGTTTCAGTCAGTGAACCTTTTTGCAGCCTTTATGTGGCTGACCACGGAATGCAATTTTTTGTGTCACCGTCTCTAACATCATCTTTTATTACTCAGTTAAAGATACTTCCATAAACCATGTTTAAAATACGGTGCTGAGAGTTACAAAATAAATCGTTTAGAACATACTTTGTAAGACAAAGATACCGGAACTGCAAAAGTCAGATACTCATACCAGCAAGAGTTGTATCATGACCACATGAAGTTTACAATTGCTTAGATAATTTCATTAAAAGACAAACTTTGCAGAAGCATAGACTCATAGGCGTCATTGCAAAAAATATCCAGGCAGTGTCAATCTGAATATTTTCCAGACAGTCTGAGGATAAAGATTATGATGCTGTACCAGTGCTTGATTTGGACAGAATTCCAGAGAGTGCAAGTTTTTTCCGGGCAGTGCGTCTGTCTGCACTATACGCAACGACGCCTGTGAATACAGTATTGAAGTACGATATAGTAGTTAGTACTACACCTTTTCTATATTAGACTAATAGACTGCATGCACTGTTGGTTTCCTAGTGATTGAAATTGTATCCAGAGTTTAAGTTTAGTTCTCTCAGAGTTTAAATTGTATCCAAATAGTGTTTGATATTGTGATATTCATATTGGATATATACAGCTATGGTATAGTACTAATATATGATTACCATCTACAGTATATGTATAACTAGTTCTCAGTAAAGCAATATGAATGTATACTTAAATCCCATTCATATCACATAGGTTGGAGTACTGGCTAGAAAGTTGAATATTGGAAGTGGAAAGGATGCACCGCAATTGTCTCTTCCTGGAAAGCTAGTTTTTCCAAGGTGAGCTTACTTAAATAAAACAAGGCACTGTTGTTGCATTCTGTGGTAAACAATGTTAACCATTCTTTAGCGATCTTCACATTATACTTATAGTCCATGTGTTAGATAAAGAGTAGTTTTTACTAAGCTCAAAATTCGGAATCAAAGAATAAAAAGCTGAGATAATGATTACAGCTTATTTATTGTATATTCATTCAATTGTATGATACTGATTTGAAATCTGTAATCATGTATGAATGGAAATTAAATGTACTGTAAAGATGTGTAACATTTCAACTAGTGGTAGTGGAAAGAAGTTTAGTGGTGCTAAGTGCTGCAAGAAATTGACCATATTTACAAAACTTATGAAATTGCCTTATTATTACATTTAACCTACTACTAAGAGCAACTTTTTTTGCGTCATGAAATCCCTGGTATACTTTTGGAAATGTAATGGACATCCCCACACCTGTTAATAAAAGTTTTTTTTTTTTAAACTAATATGAACAACAAATTTTTCAAATAAATAACGGAAATCATGTCATCTTTTTAAAATAATGCAAAACAATACTGAACTGTAACTAAACATACACTAGCAAGTAAGTGAAACCAACAGTGCTTAGTTGCATTCCCAATAGCAAAAAATTACATTAGCCAACATTATTTTTTGTTTCCATCGGATTTTCATTTCAATGAAAACATGGCATGACAATATTTGTTTGCCGATAGATGATGCCGATTATAAATATTCCATTTCTTAAACTCACTACAATTAACGCACAAACAATTTCACAATTCAGAAGAGGAATGTTTTGTCGTGTTAAAAAGGTTTTAACTGACAAGACCAAACCTACAATTTACAATTACTGATTTTCTGTTTTTGTACTGCTTATATTCAAGGGCGCTTTATACAGTAACTTCTCAACTTACGAACATCCGACTAACGAACATTCGTAGATACGATTGTTCAGTTTCGTATTTAGGCCTACCCATTACAATTTTAATCGCAGGCACTGCGTACAGTATTAAACGTCCAATCATCGAGATGAAACTCATTCATAATGCTTATTGATGCATAAAAGATACTCTCGTCCTGGCATGACCCTACAGGTTAGAGAACAATAATGCGAGAGCTTAATACGCGATGCATGAAATGCTGTTTGAGTTTAATGACTTTCCAAGTACATATCTAATGGCCTTAGCCAGTAAGGCAATTAGAAGGATGCCGGTACAACACAAGATTAAAGGGAACAGAAATTAAAGAACATAATGTAATAATTTATGGGCATTTAAAGTCGAGCATGCTGTTTCCCTTATTAGGTAGTGTAATAGTTAGGGAGGCGATGGCGAGGCTACTCATGTAAATACAATGACCATTGCGTTTTGTGGTTTTATTTTATTTTTGTGTCTTTAAAATAAGAAAACAACTTAAGTAACATGTTACATATGTGATGCACGAATGTTTGGTAGACATATATAGTATAACACTGTACACCAATTAACAGTACGGTACCAACTAATGAACAACTGTTCGGAATGTAACTCATTCGTTACTTGAGGAGTTACTGTAGAGGAAATATGATTTGTAATATTGGTTTGAACCCTTGAGACGTAGTTTAAGTTCAGAACATGTTTCTGGTTCCTAGCGGAACAATTGATATTTCTTTAAGGCACTGGGGATCAGGATCAGTAACACTCGTTTAAAATAATCATTAATGTCATGGTTAAAGCCTTGGTAGCGAAACAGCAGTAACAAGAATCGAGTCGACAGCAGATGACAATCTGCTTTTCTCAAAAAAAATCAATTTTGCCAGTTTATGTAGTTACTATGCTGTATTTCACTAGGTTTGCATATTATGTTTTGTTATAGATATTGGTTATACGTATGTATATAAGCCATATTGTGTGGTGTTTTATTACAACTTTTTTTTTTCTGCAAGTTTGTTGTTTATTTTAATATTAAGGGCAGTATATAAGATGCATATGGCATATGAGTATATCTTTATCTCTCTTGATATATTGCTTTATTTTACCCTGACCAGCATTGTTTGTTGTTGATTGTGTAGTTTGGATTCAAGCTTTGGCGCAGGACATTTTTCAATGCTTGGATTAGGTGACATAGTTATGCCAGGTTTACTTTTGTGTTTTGTGTTGCGGTATGACAATTACAAAAAGAAAAAATTGGAAGGAGATTTATATACTCCCAGTTCTCCATCAAATCTAATTTACAGAGTGAGATATTTCCATTGCACATTAATTGGATATTTTATTGGTAAGTGTTGTTGGCTTTGTTGAAAGTTTATAGTAAATAGATAAAAGTCTGAACTTTGAAGCATGTTTATTATTACAGTGCATGCTTGTTAACTCAATGTTTAACACACTGATTAATTGCCTTGAGTTAGTTGTAGAATTGTCGGTAGCCGATAGATGTTCATGAAAACAATTGGATGCCGTTTTAGCAATTAACAATTTTACCCACATTTATTTTACAACTTAACCTACATTTTTGTTTTTAACCTTTTTGGTAGATTTACTGTCTTTTTTAAACAGGCATGGCAATAATGGAACTTGTTCAGAACACTGTTTAAGTTTCTTCAACTAAGCAGTGTGATCACTTGTCTTGCAGGCAAAAATGGTTATTTCATTGAAATGAGTTAATTATAAAACAAGAACAGTTACCAATGAAGTATAAAACAACAAGAACAGAGCTACTGTAAGTTAAAAAAAATAACAGATTAGAGCAGGAGTTCTCAACTTTTTCCTTCGAGGGCCAAATAGCGTTATCATAATTCTCGGAGGGCCATATACAACTTATCAGTACAGAAATAAAAAATTCATTTTTACACGAAAAGCAGTTTATTTCAAGCTATATTTTAATTTTAAGCAATATACCAAATTCTTGGAAATGTGCGATAGTGGAAAAAATATGACCTACTGTGTGAAATTTTTTTCCAAAATGGCGGTAGTGGTTATTATCCTCGCGGGCTGGATGAAACTTGACGGCAGGCCGAGGGTTGGATCCTGGATTAGAGTAACATAGAATTAAAATATATTAGAACAACATAATTTTACCATTACAATGAAACAATCAACAGTAAGATATGAACAAATCAGGAACGTTAGAGCAGATAAGCACTGTGAAAGAACTGCCTTTAAACAGCTTCTTGAAGCAGTTCAAGCTTTCTGCGTCACATACAGCATTTTACATGCATTTTATTAGACGAATAGCCAGGACTGATGAAAATACCTTTATTTATCCGAAATTTTCATTTAAGCTAAATTAATGAACTTCCACTGACCACTATATAATGACAGTCTGAGTTAAAAATAAAGGCGAGTAAACCAGAAATAGTTTTTTGGTACCGCCCTATTCTTATTCAAATATATGTTTCAATAGGTTGTCAGAAAAGTAATTTCTTCTTAGTAATACAGGTTACTTCTTCCAAACATAAAATAATAATATAATTAATCAGCTGATCTATTATAAAATTTTAGGTCTTGTTACTGCAACAATTGCTTCAGAGATAAATAGTTCGGCACAACCTGCTTTACTCTACTTGGTACCGTTTACACTGCTACCGCTAGTGACAATGGCATACATAAAAGTAAGTAGGCTGACTACAAAGATGTCCAATGTATAAAAATCTACTTTATTTGTAGAAGTTGTACATGATAATAAATATGCTATGCTAAATACCCTTCAGCAATTCAATATTGTGTCATTGTTTAATCTACCAATTATGATATGTTAACGTTTTCTGAAAGAATGTTCATACAACCAAGCTGAAAAGCAAATGTTTCAATACAGGGAGATTTGAAGCAGATGTGGAATGCACCTTTTAAAGCAGTTACACAGCGCTTTATGGATGTTTGACGTTATGTGATAGTATTTTCTTGTTGTGGTTATGGCATCATGCTGTTGTTTTTTTCAAATGTGTCATTTAGGTCATTGAGTTTTCTTAAATGACGTCAATAACGTTTAAAAGGTATTTGTGAGTACTAGCACTGTACTTTGCTGTTGGGTCTAATGTGTACGGCACCGGTAGGATTATATTTTGTACTACTTCTACTGACATTGTTTTCGTGTTACATCACCGTCACCGCCAGAAGGTTAATTTGTATGCATTTAAGTAGTTTGTGTACTTTTTTATTTTACTATGTGACTTTATTTCGAATGAAATGAAAACGATTTGCCTGGTTTTCAAACGCATTGTTTTTGTTAGGACAATTTACGGCAGTTACTTTCAAACAGTGGCGTAGCCAGAAAAAAATTTGGGGGGCGGCAAGTATTTGATGAGTTCAAGGGAACGATACGATACAATACAAATACATACCCAAATTTTATTATATTTTCAACAAAAGGCTCAACTTCGGAATCCAAACTTTGAAAATTTGGGGGGAGGGGCATGGCCCCTTTCCCCCCCCCTGGCTATGCCTAAGCTTTCAAACATTACGTTAGAAGTAAAATCTTCAACACCGTAAATATTTTTAAATTGTTTTAACATCGTCTAACAGCTGAAAAGCAACGGCGGTATTCCTGTGTCTTTACTTGATTTTCATCTTCGTTATGTTGTTAAAATTTCGTTCTTTGTGATGAAGGTTTGGGGAGAATGTTAAAATTAGGCAAATGTAACTCCAGATCTAAAAGGAATGGCATATTGGCGTAACTACACTATGGCTATCTTAGGCAGATGCCTAAGGGCCCATTACAAATAATACATTAGGCCATACGTCCGGATTTCCCCGGACATGTCCGGAATTTTAGTGTTCAAACTGCGTCCGGGGGGAAATGCTAAAATATGCTTAAATGTCCGGAATTTTTTTTAAATTGTTTGTTGCGTTACGACCTTACAGGTAATAATTTCATTGTTACGTCATAAACGACAATACAGCGCTCTATTTGGGATACAATGATACATGGATGAGTGAAGCTGGGCTCGCAGCTGAAGGCCTTATATCTTGGTCGATATTGCAAAATTTAGAACATGTCTGAAACGATAAGAGCGTATATTCGCTGAAGAAAATTATAAAGCAGTAAAAAAATAGCGCAACAAGAAGTCTGTTGCAGACCAAATGAGAATACCAAGGAAATTGTCGTTTGTTTAATGATTTCGAAGTGGGGCGCGGGTTTTGTTCGCACCGTCAAGGTGGGGCGCCTCTCCATAAGTTTTAGAACCCCTGTTCTAGTTGAAGATGCGAGCCGAATATGTTAAGTGCTAAAATTTAATTTAGTTAGTGAATATGGCTAAGCGAAAATGTAAATTCACGGATGAAATGCAAGCAAAACATCCATGCTTCAGAAAGGGTAGAAATGAATGGGAAGCAGAGTGTTTAGTTTGCAAACCGGGAACATACATCTCAGTTTCACACAGACAATGTGTTCATACCTCATTTTAAAAACCGCTAGTGGGCACTAAAGAGTGTCCGGATTTTAGGCCACAAAAATATGGTAACCTTACATTAGGGCCTTTAGTTGGGTAAAAGCTTATATTTATCATCCTACAAAAGGACAACGAATGCGCTTTTTTCATCTAAAAAGCGTTGATTTCAAAGCGTCGGTGATGTCACACTGAATTTGTTAACATTATAAAAAGTTTAGAAATGAACACTTGAGCTATGTTAAGGACCTGTACAGGCCAAAATTTTGCATTTCCATAATTTTGTGGGATGTTCTATGTAGTGGTTAAAAATGCGTGTTGGACCAATCAGAGCCCAGCATGGCCGGTGTTGTTTTGCAGTGCGTGGATTATCTTAGCCAGAGCCGTGTTAAAAATGTCCAGATCGCATGTTTAGGTTAGCCTGAATTGTAGATAACTTTTTGTACCCAAAATTGCAATCTTGACTTTAACATTCTATTGCAAGAGTTAGGATTATGTGATTTATTAGGATTTCATGAAATAATAACCTAATTCATACTGTGACAGGCTAAATTTCAGGGAACCGCATGCGGAATTTTCAATTAGTTGCATTTTTAGTAATTTCACTTTACATAATATAATATAAACTTTGTATCATAAAATAAACAAAGAAATTACCCCTTTTACGAGCATATACAGGGCCATGAATAACGACAAGGCAGTCTTGATACGGTCGGCTGTTTTGTGAAATCGTAATTGATTGCTTACAATTAAAATCACGACATTATTTGGAGAAGCTAGTGAAGCAAATATTACTAAGTTAATGCGGTGTTTCACACCGAGCGGCAGCGGGTCCGACATGTAACTTACTCTCAAATACGAGCCGGAACCCGTATGTATCTCAGGAAGCCATTTTCGACTCGGAATTAAAATGTACCGAATGCGTCAAAGATGTTAATTGAAGGCGCACAAAATAAGCGCGGCTAAATATTTTACAGCTAATAATTTCTTTATTGAAAAAATAAACAATGTTTGTGACCACTTATCGGCTGTAATGTTACTGCGATAAACGAGTACTAACTTATACGACGTTTCAGAATTGTAGGCCTACATCATAAATACCTAGCTTTTGTACGTATAAATGTAAGATTTTCATTTCGATGTGTTCTAAAGCCGTTTTTGAGGCATGAAAACCGAAAACTTTTGTACGTTGTTTGTTTTAGGCGAGATGGGCAATTCTTGGGATTTTTACTTATCTTTTAAAAACGTTTATCCACCACTTGGCTTTAACGCAATCCCAAATACGCCTCTGATGGTCAGGCATTCAATTTTTTTGATAGCAAAAGTGGGACCTGGGACAAAAAGGTTGAGAACACTGCTATAGGTTATAATGGTACGTACAAAACATATCGGTAAAAGGTGGGATTTTGATGAGCCTAGTTAAGGTGTTATAATGAAACTATGGTAAATATAATTCGGCTTAGTGCTTGGGGTAAATATTGCTATCATGTATCATCTACTGGCTACTCAATATGATAACTTGTATTTCAGTTTTTACAGCACCGTCAATGCAACAGAAAATTCTGGATGGAGACCAAAACGTCGTATGGCAGCGTTGTACAGCGGAGTGGCCTAACTTGCAAAGATTTGAACCCCTGTTCAGAATGTTCTTGGGCAAGACATAAATAAAGCTTGCTCTTGTCCAGTGATTTCGGGCAAAACCACAAAATAATCAGGCAGTGCACACAAAAAAAGCTCGGTAATTAAAACTCAAGACGTTAGGAGTCATCGTCGAGTGTAATGTAGCGATGCAATCGAGTGTAAGTCGTGCGTAATTTCATTTCTTTCGAATGATATAGATTATAAGTTAGATATTGCAACTGTACCATATAGAAAACCTTGTAGCGTGTTGCTTGTGGGAGGTATGTAGGCCTATAAGCCTGTTGTGTAATGGAGGGGAATTGCCGTAGCCCCACTTTTTTCGACGGGGAATCGCGATCCCTTACTTTTCTTGCTTTGTTTTATTTTATGCCCATTTTTGTTTATATTTGGATGCAATGACATAACTGCTTGTGAGCGAATCCCCACTTCTTTTTTTAAGAATATACAACTGGTATTAACTTGTTATTTTTACATTCATTTTATTTTTTTCTATATTTTCTTGTTCATTTTTTGTACGTTTTTAGAACGCTGTGCTTTTGAAATTGGTATGATATCAGTTTACAAAGACATTTTTACTGGGGCCCACAGGTACCTTGTTACTGTTACGCCCCTGGGATAGCATCAGTTTGTCCTGCAGCAGTTAAATTACCGAGGGTGGGCAGCCGCGACTAAAACAGTAGCCTAATGTCGCTATCGCTAAAGTTCAGTGACTAAAGTACTAAACGAAGAAAAAGTGGCGTGCTCTTTTTCTTACCATCTTTCCCTTGTCACTTTGTAACGAAAAGTGTTGTTGTTATTTTTGAAGCTTAGTAGTTGAACTAAGCCAACACACTATTAAGTTACAAAGCTGCAGCACCTGATTGATTGCAGACAATTCTTAGCAGTCACTTCAGTTTAAATTGTGTGTAATTTGACTGCCTTTGTAAGCTCAACCGCTTACAGGATTAGTTTGATGTTGAATCTTAGCCAACTGTCACTAGTTGCTGTCTAAGAGGCCTGATATCAATAAGCACAAATGTCGCCATTGATTTAACTTGATTATATTATAGATATTCTTCATTGGTTATACACAGGGTTGCCATCGGTCTGGACTCAAAAATAAGGACTAACAGGAAATAAAAAAAGAATACTACCTTAAACAGTGCACAACAGGAGAAGGCAATCAATGTTCCAAAAATGAAAAAAACAAGATACTATTTGCATATTCTCAATTTTTGTATCTCTTTGGTAGAAAATGGTATACTAAAGGTGTCAAAATGCCCAAAATACGAACCTCTGCCCTAAAAATAAGACAAAAATAACTGAAAATAACAACATTTCTTAGAAAAAATGGCAAAAATTAAATATTTTTAAGGACAAATCTTAGAAATAAGGACGGTTTGGCAACCCTGGTTATACACGTTGAAACATAACGTTGAGCCAAGATATCAAACTATCAACGTCTTCTCAACTGGGTTTTAGTAAAATAATATTTTATTGGGCGTAATCCATTGCAATATATAGCTGTGCGAGTTGGCACAAGAAAACACGTCATAAAGAAATAAACACAAGAACGACATGAAACGTTAGCTATAAACATTCGATAGGAAATTGTTTGCGGGCTGCTTAGACAATTACGACATGTTCTGGGAAATTTACATCTTCAGAGAAATGCAAACATATTTACTGAGAGCAAATAATTTTACTTAATGTTTGTTTCATTGTCGATTTGCAATTTGTTATACTTCTACACGTCATAGCTTCATTGGGTATTAAAAATGTGCATTTTTTAAACCATTGTTTTGGTGGTACAGACGTAGTTTTCGAGTCGTTTAAAACTTCAGAGGTCACGAATTAATTGCATTAAAACTTGAAAACGATTACGTCGATTAGTTATAATAGTATATGTTTAAAATTTTGCACAACTTCTTTTTTGAATTGGCTGTTTGTTTTGTGGCATTTGTAGTGACGTATTAAATTACAAATTGTGCATGGTATTAAGAAAATTGCAATGTCTTTGATTAGATTCGTGTCATTCAAACATTCATGATAATTTTATATTATTATATGTCCGACAGCTCTTAAAACATAAAATAGTTTGATGGATTTCCTACAATAGATGTGATGTTATATCTACATGCATCCAAGCAATCACAATATACTTAATTGTGTAACAAAATAATAAATTGGTAAAGGAAGGGAAAACAGGAATAAAGCTGTATTAAAGTCAACGGCTTTAGGTCGATTCAACCCACGGACGATTCAACCTTGGACAATTCAACCAACGGACGATTCAACCCAGAACCATTCAACGTAGGACGATTCAACGTAGGACGATTCAATCCACGGACAATTCAACCCACGGACAATTCAACCCACGGGCGATTCAACCCACGGACCATTCAATGATTCAACCCACGGACGATTCAACCTAGGACCATTCAAACCAGGACGACTTAACTCACCAACGATTCAACCCACGGACGAATCAACCTGTTTACAAAAACGTCTACGCAGTTCCGTATCAGGCGCGGATGTCGCTTTTACCGCTATACCAATACACATCTTGTGTTGAAATGAAAACAAGTTTATGAATCGTGTTGTAAGGTACCTGTGCCTAATAAGGTCCATTGCTCATATTTCGCAAACCCGTGCAAATAAAATAAAAATTTTATTCCTATATAAAAACTAATATAAATTCATGATGGTTTACCAGATTTCATGCTTGTCACGTGATCAACCGATTCGCTAGAGCACAACGAAAATTTGATATTTGCAGTTAAGGTGGTTTTGTTAATTTAGAAAAAAAGTAAGTTAGAATTTGGCCGGTTAAATGAACTGTTGTCAGCCGGCTGAAGTTTTCATGTAACAACCAACTTAGTATTGAAAAGGATAATGCACTTTTTTTTGCAAAAATTTTTCTGATAATAAAAATGTGACATTTTTTTCGTGGATGCCACATGCGCCTAATAAGGCCCATGCAATATGCTTGATGGTTGAAGATGGTTAGTCCCCCCAAAAAAAGAAAAAAGTTCTTTGCTACAAAATATGCCAGAAAAAGTACCAAAAATTGCTCAAATAATTTTGAACTGCCCAAAAATTGCCTATTTAATGACGGTTAGGGGTGCCGGTGACCCCACCCTACTTCTGCACCTATGCTGATGGGTCACATTCCTTTAAGTTTTCAACCCACGTTTGTTGGTCGTTGTCTTACACAAATTGGTGGTTGCTGTCTTGTTTTATTTGCTTAATACGATTTTTCAGCCATGTTTTGAATCAAAATATTCACAAAATTGGTGGGCCTTATTAGGAGCCTATGCTCCTAATAAGGCCCATTTTTTGGAATTTTTAATTTCTTTATAAAAATTGTTTGGGGGGTTGTCAGGTATTGTGGTTTTAATATGTTGTAGTCATATACCCTCACTAATAGAATACGATTTTTCAGTCTATTCTCATTTGTGGTTCTTGAGTTATTTTCAAAAAAGTGTTAGGTGGGCCTTAATTGGTACAGGTACCTTAGTTAGTAGGTCTGCTTAACGCAATAAAGTTTGAAGCAGGAGATCAAACATTTTTAGAATAGTATAAGTCACCTGTCTCCAGTCAGTTTATTATTTTGAAAATAAACGAATAACTTTTCCTATAGTAGAGATAGGGATTCTGTGGGGCTATAATTCTGCTTATTTCGTTGTGGTTAGTTTGTACAAGCTAAGTTATGTTTTACTATGATCAACTATGCAACTTGGGCAAAACGTTTTAAACAAAGCAGTTTAAAGTTGGAAAAAATTGCCAAAAATAACTATAAAAACTAGCAGATAATATTTGTAGCAGTAAATGCAAACCGAGAGCTGTTTATTCTGCTTAAGGATCACAAAAACACTGCAAGCAAAACGACTGCTATTGTAATTACCATTGCTAAGGTAGTCTAATCTTATTTTTACAAATTATAATTATTTTTTATATACTGGGTTAACACGGTTCAGCCACCATCGTAATTTTACAAAATAATTAAGCGTAACAATATCAGGTCAATATGATCTGCAGTCGCTTTATTACGAAACATCCATATTCAAAACAACAATTAATACAAAAATAAATATTTAAAACTAAATTGATATGAGCACAACAGAAAAAATCCGGAAGTCCATTAAATAATCGTAAACAAAGAGATTGTTCTAAAAGAGAAATTTTCCTTATGGGGACCCTTCGCAGAAAAGTTGCCTAAAGACCTAGGCCGCAATATAATACACCTATACCACCGGCTACAAGTACACACTGCCACAAGAATACTGTGTTCGTCAGTTAGTTCGCGGATTAAATCGTCCGTGGGTTGAATAGACCGTGGGTTGAACCGTCCGTGGGTTGAATCGTCCATGGGTTGAATCGTCCGGGGTTGAAATGTCCGTAGGTTGAAACGTCCGTGGGGTTGAATTGTTCTTGGGTTGAATAGTCCTGGGTTGAAACGTTCGTGGGTTGAATTGTCTGGGGTTGAATCGTCCAACCACCAAAGTCAATAGGTGGTGGTTAACACGGTTCAGACAACATCGAATTTGTACGTGTTATTGTTGGCAATATGTGTGACGTAAAATGTTATCAGATTGTTAGTGGTTAAAAATGAAATATTTCGTGACACCTGAGTGGGACATTTAAGGAGACATGAAACACCAAAAAATGCCATAAAATCTTTGTTTGTTTTATCATCAAAAAACCATGATTCAAACTTTTTTTACAGAGGCGCAAAATAAACACTAGAATTTTAGGTCAAAAAAACCAATTTTACCTACTTTCATGCTAAATTTTAGCCTAATTCTGCATGCGACCTGGGACATTGAAGCGCGCAGACTTCTAGGGTAATTCCCAGGCTAGAAAACAACACCAACAGTGCTGTCTTCTGATTGGTCTAAACAGGTCTTTTAGCCCTACGTAAGATGTCCAACAAAATTCATAAAAATCTTAGTTCTAGGGCAGGGGTAGGCAAACTTGTTCAATGAAAGAGTCAATTGTGGAAGACTACAAACACCAGCGAGCCGCATAATCAGTAGTGTCATTGCAAATACGGTGAACAATGCATGGATAATGAACAATAATGGATATTACTATTCAGCTAGAAGAGCCACTAAAAACATGTCGGCGAGCCGCAGTTTGCCCACCTTTGTTCTATTATGTCACAAACAAACAAATCGATAAAAATGTGCAAGTAGGGCTATAGGTTATCCTCAAGGCATTAACACTTTAATAGTTTAATAGATGCATTGCAAGGTGAGGACTTGGGCGATTTGCTAAAGAAAGCTGTTTGAGATCGATTGCACGCTTCTAAATTTACTAAGTTTAAAAATAAATTACAATAAAACAAAAATACTAAATAAACATTAAGAATTTTGTGAAATTTTGGACAAATATTTGTTTCTTCATGAAAATCTACCTCGCACTTATGAAAAACTACAATCGACACGTTATGTTTTATTACAAATTAGGATAAAAAGGTTGCTTTGTGCTTACCATTTATTATCCTGTTAGCTAAAACAGAAATATCCATATATATCCGTTATCCGGTTAGTACAGTAGTGACCCTCTGCCAAATATTGATCCTCCTTTGTAACGTAATAAATTCATTCATTTAATACTCAATAGTCACAAGTAGCCTACAGACAGAAGTAGGCCAACACTTGTGACCTGTAGGCCTATGCGGTATTTTGTTTGCTGATATACAAATAAAAAAAAGTTACGGTATCATACTCATATTCAGCTACCGTACTGAATAGGCGCATGTTTTCTGCCGAGTTAAATCCTTATCAAACAATGAATGTATTACGTAACAAAGGAGGGTCAATATTTGGCATTACACCGGCATACCGTAAGTCTTTGCTCAGGACGTTGCAAATGTCCTATTTGCGATTCATGTGTGGTGAAAAGTTGCATTGCTCATACTTTTCACCGTTGCTCGGTAACTTTCAGAAAAAGTGGATCATCAGAAAGGCCGACTCACTAGCCGCGCACACATCGCTGCATGCCTAGTAACGAACATGAAGCGGATTACTGCAAAGTGCAAAGTGTACCTCACAGACAAAAGTGGACGAAAAAATGTAACGGTCGCTATAATTACAATCTTGTCCGCTGTCATTAGGCTACTTAGCGATTTCTACGTACAGCAGATTAATATAGCCCAAATGAATTGTAGTTTGAGATGAAAACGATGTCGAATATCGCCTTCCTTTTCTTTTTTTGTCTCTGCACAGGTATTAACAAGCATCACGTTTTCTGTCATTACTAACGCTTTGCCGATCATTTTGTTTACGAGTAGTTGGCGGTGTCTGTTAAATGCTTAATTTTTCACTTTAGTGATTTTTCTTTTTTCTAAAATCGCTGCCCAGATCATTCGATGCTGTTGGAAGATTGCCGACTGGGGAGTTAGCATGGTGATTAACATACAATTTATACTGATGTAAACAAAGGTTTCTGTTGGAATTATTAAGAGACATTTTTATCGTCCCTGTTGTACACAACCACATTGCCATCGAAGCTCCCCAGCAAAAGAGAAGTACAGTCGAATCCGCTTAATTCTGACACCGGATAACCCGGACAACCGCTTTATTCGGCCAAAATGCTCGGGAACGGAACAAAAGAAAAAATTGAACGTAAAAAACTCTCGTTAATTCGGACAATTCTCCGCTTAATTCGGACACAGGTTCGCAATTCCTATCGTTACATCGTTAGGTTATGAAACAATAAATAGTACTTGGTTGGTTTTAACACAAGATGCAGTTGCATTATGAGTGATTATGGTGAAACAATGACGACTGATGCGGTAACAATCGACAATGAATTCATATAAGGCCGTGCCAGCTTCATAGTCGCTTTTACTTCGGTACAATTGCGTCCATCTTGTAGAACAGAATGGTACAGAAAAGTTTAGAAGAAAAAGTGAAATTGCTCACTAAAGTAAACGAAGAAAAAAATGACGACGCTTCCTTGACAGTTCGGCAGTTAGTTGCGCTGGTGGGGATATCAAAACGTACTTTGCAAGATTGGCAGAAAAATGATGCAAATCTGCGTGAACAACGTGAAGAGACTATGCTTCGTGGACGAGGTTTAAAGACAGAGAGGAAGCGGCTCAGAATGTGCGTTTTATGCGTACTCATTTACTCGTACTCTTGTGCGTTTTATGCGATCAGTGCCAATTACTGCAGTATAGCGCAGGTGCAATTCATTTATTACGCAACACTACAGTATTTTAAATGCGTTGTTTGCCTTTACGCATGACCATGAAATGAACAATCGATTTTCCGCTTAATTCGGACAAAGCCGTTTCTCCGCTTAATTCGGCCAAAAGTGAGCGGAACCAAAATGTCCGAATTAAGCGGAGTCGACTGTAGTTGCAAAACGCGTGTCTAATGCCACCAGCATAATTACAGTTGCGAATACCAAACATCAGCATGTATTATGTGCACAGCCACCTTAACACATGTACCATGCAGAAATATTGCAATGGATGGAGTTTAATTCACAGATAACAATAAACATATTACGTAACACAGTGGGATATTGCACAGAAAACTGTCATGGCGCAAGATGGCATAACAATAAAGCGGGAATCTTAGAAACAAGAGATACATCAATTTTGTGCTGCCAAAGTCTAGACTCTAGAACATCCACATTTTAATGGCAATACTCGGCCGTCACAGTGAGTAAGATCCCTCAAGAGATTATAAAAAAAACTGGTTCTAATGAATATATGGCACACTTTAGAACTAATATACAGAAAATTCGCCACACTTCGCAGTTTTCTAGACTAAACAAGCAACATCTAAACGTACAGTTAAAATAATCTAAATAAATACTATCAGCACAGTATTAAAAACCAATTACAGCTTAAATGGTGACACGCAGCATACAAATTACAGGAAATGCAACGATTTTGTAACTGATACAATAGTTTTTATTTCACTGGATTTTCATACACCCTAACTTGCGCTTTTATGACCAATGTGTTGTTTTTGGTAAAACCATTGGTTTCCAACATCCTTAATGGGTAAAAGTCTATATATCCATAACCTTTTTGATTGCGTTCCGTTGTAGGTCGCTGGAAAGCCATTAAATTTGAGCGGGCTTCTAAAGTCTCCGAAATATTCATTCGCTGTGAAGGCAATTCTCGCTGGCAACGGAAGAATATCATCATAGTTATATTGTTTTTGTGAAACCGAGATGTACATGCAACAATCAATGCCATGGCCCATGACATTTCCATAAACCTTTCTCGGTAGGGTTGCGCCGAATCGAATGCTCACGAATCCAAACGTTACACACGAATATCGACAAGTTTTGTTATTCTAGCGAACTTGAATCTTGGAAGCAAATTCCGGCCAAATCCTTTTCGTTTATAGTTTTATACGATCGAACGTAACGAAAATTAAATGGTTGCGATAAATCATAATTCGTATAAACAAAAAAAGACTTATTTTTTCATTCACCAACAAAGCGAAAAGTTTAAGCATGACGAGTAAACTTGGCAGATTTGATCTGGATTCGCACGAATATCCAAACTAATTGTTCTTACTCTCACTAATCCGAATCTTTTTCAATTTAGCACATCCCTATTTATCAGTAAAGTTTGGTGAAAAGCAAAGATTTATTTCTTATACTTTGAAAAGTTAAGACAAAGTTACTGGAAGCTTCAACGTAAGTTTGTTGTAAGAATTGAGTGTAACGACGTAATGATACCACAAACATTTATTGCACAGCCCTAATTGTGAGTGAGACATATCAATAATGATTTCTTTTTGCATAATTAAAAGCAAATTTCAGTTATCGCTGAGTTGTAGGCCATCATATTCAGGAGAATCTAGGAACAACTTATAACTAATCACAAAGAGTTAACAGACAAGCACGAATACCTGGTTAATGATTGTCAATGTGATAGTTCCATAGAAAGGCCATGTTAGAAAGTCATCATATTCACCCTTCATAATGTGCACAAAAAGAGAAAGATGAGTTCCTTGAGCATTCTCCACTCCATCAAGATTAGCCCGAATGCACATTCTATATCCCTGAGGACTCGTGTAAAAGCCTGGGCTATAGATTTAAACAAAAAATTCCAAACTGTGGTCTCGCATTTCATAAAGCTTTACTTTCATTGCAGTTTTATCATTAAACAACTTTCAGCACTCAGTTAAAATTACTTCATTCCAAATAAAAAAAGTAAATAGTTATTGCCAGCAACGGTGTTATTACAGTAATAATAAGTAAAAAGCATGAGCATCCAGAACAAGATTACGCATAAAGACTAAGCCAGAAAAAGTTACCTATGCAGCACAGGCATATCACCAATTGTTGCGGCTCTCCTTAATTTTGCGTACTCCTTTATTTTCCAGTAATATAGACCATTACAACACCTGTTCAATAAAACTGTAGTTAGTGCAGTTTAAAATAATACTTAGATTCACTAACAAAAAAGGATGACTGCATATTATTAAAGGTATAATCGAGAAGAAATGAGTAAATTTCAGCAAAAATTATAAAATATTCACTCATCAGAACTCTACTTCGTGTGCAACCAAATACACATGTAGTATATACAACAACAAAGTATAGTCTTCCTATCAGGCTCTGTCTGAGAGTGCAAAAAATAAGGAGGAAAATTTATGGAAGAAATGAGAGGGTTAATGATGCACATTTTGCAGCTGTACAATCACTGGAAGGATGACCATCGTAAACTGCTTCAACTAACTTTCGTTCAGCATAAACTAAAGCTCTGAGAAGGTTGAGAGAGAAGTTGGGGATGAAATGGTATCAGCACAAAGGCTATTCCTCCAGGACAATGTCATATGATCCAGCTCAATAACGATAATCACCTTAGTGACAAACAGAGGACGTGAAAGTCATACAGTAACCATCCCAGGCCAATAAAATAAAGCCCCTTGGCGTTTTTTCTGTTTCTACGGACAGAAGCAAACTTCCAGGACATCAGATTCCAGTAAACACAATAAATGGTACCAGTGAAAAATGGTATATTAATAGTTACGCTGAGAAGCTGTTAAAACAGTATTGCCAGAACGTTTTCTAGGATTGCTAGACATACCAAAACAAATATGTTAGTGAGATCGTTATTTTGAAAGAGACAAATTTATGCAAGCTTATGTAGCGTCTGTGTATAAGCTTATGTAGCATAAGTAGCGTCTCTTTTGAAATTTTATCATCACTTATTGAACATACCTTGTACTAAATAGTTGAACAAAAAATATATAAAAGCTCCTATAGACTTTTTTCCTCTTCCACTTTCAATTGTTTTAAGTAACACAGAAGAACATGCTTTTTCCTAACCTTAGTTCTTGTTGCTCCAAACGTTGTTCAACTGCAGACAATTTTGTATTTATATCTTTCATTTGCAAAACTTGATTTTCCATTTTGGCAACAAGCTCGCGTACATGATGATCAAGACTACAAATCAATACACAAAAAAAATTAATTAAGATTTTAACTTCTAACTCACTGTTAAGATCTATTTTTGCGAGTTTACATCAGAATTCATGATTCGTGTTTTTGTTTTTTTAAACAAAAGATGAGAATTAAATACGAAAATGATTACACACATTGATCCATAGCTACCTGACAATTTTTTCATCATGGTCAGTGTGCTTATTTTGAAGGACTTTCAGGCCAGCCGCTGCCTTGCAGGTGCACACATCAGTTGTATTGAACGTATTTGGAAGAACAACTGGTGATGATGCAACCGATGAGGATGATGAAGCACTACGGCCATATCTTTCCTCAAGTTGCTTATGTGAAGCTTTGATCAACGCTATTTCATCAAATTCATCTTTTTCTAAACAACATTTCATAAACAATTTATGCAAACAGTGGACTTGTCTACAAATATTGCAAAAATACTATGTGCTCATTGTAGTACAAAAATATAGCAGAAAAAAGTGAAAACTCTATATTTATCAATTATACGTTGGTAAAAATATTTCAAAAAATCTTCACTTAAAAAAAGGTGGATCAAAATACTTAATACAGGTATTAAACCAACAATTAATTAAATAGCTCTCACATAAAGAAAATAATCATACTTACAAAAGCTATGTGCAACTAAAAAATAAGTAAACTTTGGTAAATAAGCTCAGCTTGGGGCCCACAAATTAAATTTGGGTGTTTTTCTGGGACATGGCATATATAGAAAAATAAAACATAAAAAATGCTTCATTTCACAGCGATGGGAATAAATGTTAACTCTAACTTGGAAATTTAATCCTAAACATTACTGATTGTCAGAATAGCTAATAACTTTGCCACAATCACAATCCTGACATCACAATTACTACAGACGTCAGAAAAAGCCAATGGGCAGAAATGAGATCAGAAACCAGCAATGCAATTGTAAAATTAAAAAGCAAGAAACCCGCATCGGCCCTTTTTTTTTCCAACGGTATGTTGTTTCTTTGAGGGGCCATTTGCAAACAATCACAGTATTATATGATTTCATATCAAAATCATCACTGGCTTCACTGCTGATGGTTATCGCGGGTGTAAGTATTAGCAATTTAATTTTTACGTATATTGAATTGAAATTTGGATGCTTAGGTTGTTGTCAGCAGTAGTCTTCGTAAAAATGTCAGTGACCTTCAGTATCAAAACAACCAATTGGATGCAACTTGTACAACTTAGTAAATAACACATGACAATGACACTGAAATAACCAAGCTGCTTCACACTATAATATGAAAAGTTTCACACAGTTTTTCCATACTTTATTCATCCAAATATGTGACTAGAGTTTGTATATAACGGCACTTTTTCCAAATCCCCTAAAGATGCCAAACTTTACTGTAACTGAATTTGAGTGAGGCCTTACAATTTTTATGGATGTGCTGAATCGAACATGACTCAAACTACACAAAATGAAAAAATTTTTGTTTGGCTTTGATTTTTCATTGTTTCTGGATAATTTTGAGGCGCTGATTCGAAAAATCGGATCCATTTTTTTCTATCATAGATGGTTAGCTGTCAGTAGGCCTATTTACTTAAACAGATTAAGCGCTTAGCCAACTAGGTAAAAATGTACTCCACAATCAATGTTGAACAGTCTGTCAACACTATTGTGCTGTAAATTGGCGTTTCTTTTACAAAGTTTCCAGAGAAAATCAAAGGGAGTGCAAAATGTTCCTTATCTTATCAGTATGTTAAACCCTTTCTTCTCAGTACTCCTTACTTTTTGTGTTGTCTGAGCCCATTGAATTTATTGATTTTGCCTGCTTAGAAACAAACTTGAACTCTGTGTATGCACAGCTTTAGCAGTATCAGAATACCAGAGCAGAGTTTTAGTGTTGCAAAACCTAGAACTATCCATCAGTGTGTGTATTTCAGGTGTAATCCAGTTCCTTCACCAGTCAAGCATTTACATCAGTAGTACAGGTTACCACAACAGGGCTGCTGCCTTTTGTAGAGATAACTTGCTAGATGTTATTGAGTTATGTTGTTCTTATTTAGAAATCGTAATAGACAGTAGATAATGCAAAAATTCACCAGACTCTTTCTGTTTCATTTACTTTCTGTTACATTTGTGGATATCACGCCAGCGGCAAACACATTTCAAACAAAATAGCGGAAAAAAACGAATATTGGACAGCGTATAGACTGTATTTTGGGATGCCCATTGCGGACAAAGCCTGGGTTCCTCATGTAATTTGTGGCAGTTGTCGATCTAATTTTGAAGGTTGGTTGGAAGAATTATGCCATTTCCAGTTCCAAGGGTTTGTAGAGAGCCACAACACCATCATGACGACTGCTACTTTTGTATGATAAATTGTGGTGACATTCCTTTGGTCTTCCTTTTCTGCCTCGCGCATAATCATGCCGCCTTAATTGGTTCTTATGTTGGTTTCATCTGTAGGACGTTATTCAGTAGTAAGCGTAGTGTGGGCGGGTCGGCTGCTTAATGCTAAAAGTTTATCTATATAAGTGTTATATAGTTTACAGTCACGTCTTACGTAACTAAATACAGTATATTTTATTTTAGGACCAGCAATTCTGTTTTAATAAAGCATTAGTTACTTTTGATTTTATATCTGAGTTCCAAGGTCATGACATAAATATTGCAACGTATCGCAAAATTTAGGGAAGAAGAGCACTGACTTACCCAAGTATGCCTTCGTCTATCGCAGCTATTCCTTACAGTGAAACTTAACCGGTTCCACATCCTCCGCCAAATGTAGTTTCCTGTTTAATAGTAGCTTACAAGCTCTGCATCTTTGACCAATATTCTACATTTTACGTTGTTGTTTTTGTCATTTTAGTTGGAACTTAATCATGAACGTGAAGAACTGACATCGAGTGCAACTTCAGATACTGATGTTGGGTATACACAAGCAAAAAGTTCAGAAACTCATTTTCCATCAAAAAGGGAATTAGACGATTTAACACGCGACCTCGGTCTAACAAAATCCACAGCAGAGTTATTAACATCAAGATTAAATGATTGGAATTTGCTGGGCAATGGCAGCAAAATAACTGTCTACAGGAAAAAGCATTTGGACTTCTCTGTTCATTTTGATGTAATTCATAACCCTTGCTATTGCAAAGATGTGAATGGTTTTTTAATGCTGCTGGAATAGAACATGACCCTAATCAGTGGCGACTTTTCATTGACAGTTCAACCAAAAGCCCAAATGCAGTTTTAGTTCATAATGGGAACATAAATCCGTCAATTCCACTTGCTTATTCGATACAAATGAAAGAAGACGATGAAAATGTCAAGCAACTATTGCTTAAAATATGCTATACTGAATTTAATTGGTCTGTTTGTGGCGATTTTGAGACAGATGTTGGGCTTTTTGTTGGGTCTGCAGGGTGTCTGTAGCAATTACTTTTGTTTTCTTTGTTTGTGGAACAGCAGAGCTGATGGAGAGCACTATCAAAATATTCAGTGGCCACCAAAGGAAGAAACAATGCCAGGAAGGTACATGTCATCAATGAGCCACTGGTAAGCTGGGAAAAAGGTTTATCACAACCTCTAAATTTAAAATTAGGTTTAATGAAGCAATTTGTTAAGGCAATCGAAAAATCAGGTTCAGTTTATGGGCAAAGATTTACAACACATACCAATGCAAAACGTCACAAATAATGAAGTATTTTAAACGAATCCAATCTAGCGTACAGCAGCCATGTATTAGGTTAGCCCGGCTAGCTGTTAGAAATGTCAAGAAGCCACAGACAAATTTTTCTCATGAAGCTGAAAATGCAACTCTTGACAGCGCTTGTTTTTATGTAGTTGATCACCTTGACAATTTCTTCAATAACTTGGTTGAGCTCAATACTAAAACAGTGAGATGCTAGAGCTTCCCGATGAAGCACACTGTAAATCCATTTAGCTAGAAGTGCAAAATCCGAACTAAACGTTGAAGACCATTGTAATTGCTGAAGACCTTGCTCCATCAATGCAAATTCTAATAACATTTTGCCATTGCAAACCAATCTCCAAGAAAAATTTGTCTATAATATGAAACATATCCACGCCACGGTACCGAAACTCAAGGGGTTTACAAAAAAGCATATCGTTAATTATTCGTTTTTTCGGTCTGGATAACATACCTCACGTAGCATATCAAATAAGCATCTTGACCACCAAAGGTTGCTTCATCAAGTTGAAAGGAAAACTTGTTATCCTTCAATCTAACAACCAGTTGGTCTGTAATATCTACACCCATGTCTTCAATTAGTCGACATATTGTATTATTTGATAAAGGGACATGCTTTAGTTTTTCGGCTGCATTATCTCCAATCATAGTATGTACTAAGTCAATAGCAGCAGGAAGAATTAATTTTAATCAATGGTGTGCGGTTTTTTACAACAAGTATGCAACTTTGATCGAAGCCATAAGAACATTCTGTCCAGTATGGGAAAAATCACTGATCAAGGCTTTCTGATTTGTCAAATGTTCAAGTTTCCGCATAAAAAACTCTTTCGGCTTTTCTACTAAACTTGGATGTGCTGAACTCAAATGCCATTTTAACTTGTTTGGGAGCATGCTTTCATTTGTCAAAAGTTTGTTGCTGACTACGCACTGTGGACATTCTTCACCATTACGATGCTGGCTAGTGTGATAACTTGTGGTCTTCATTGACCAATCACTAATTGCTTAATGCCTGAGGTAGCTGGTGCTTTTCTGCTCAGTGCAAAGCGTTCCTTAGCCCAGTGGGACATGTAGGTAGTGCATTTGGTTGACGTGCTTGTTGTGGTGGGGTCTATTACTTATTATTATTTATACTTTACGTAATTATTACTTGGTTGATTCGTTATTTGTTTTATATGTGTAGATACTGGAATTGTAAGTTTAATAAAGCCTATGTTGAAGTTAACAGTGATTTGGTTCATCATAATCTAAATTTAATGTATTTCTTATTTCCAGTATTTCTTTCTCTCACTGTTATCTTTTTGCTTTCCTTTTGTTTAGCATTTCTGTATTCAACTGCAGTGTCTAACACTGTTTACTAAGTATTGAATTTAACATAGCCTAATGCCGCTTTATAAAAAGATTATTATTTCTGTAAAACAGCACTTACAATTATAAATAGTAACTGCCTAGCCCTAGCTAGTCGAAACTTGTTTAGCTGACACAAAGCATGGCCAATATCTTTATTACATGTATCGCAGTAGTTAAAACGTCACATAGACTTAAGTAACACGTAACGATGCTAGTATTTTCAAGACTGAAGTGCACGGAATAGGTAGATCAACATCTAGCACAAAAATATTTTGTTACAATTTTGATTGCCGGTAGTGAAGGTAAGTGGATGTGAGTTTGTAATTTAAAAACGACTCACCATTTGAGAACCTTTAGATTAGCGCCATACACAGGCTTAACCAAGCCATCACATTCAATTCGTAAGCCGAGTCAAGTCATTTATCAAATAATAATAATAATAATAATAATAATACAAAAGGAAAGTAAAAGTTCCGATTTTGTCAGCAAGAAGCATTTAGATTTTTAAAACATTGCTTTATTTTTCTGCACCGAATGCATTTGTAGACAAAACAACTTAAGCTATTCTTTGCAGTGTTTGGGTTAAACAAAGAAACTTTGTTGTACATTAATGCTGAAACCTAATAAACAAGAACTGAATCAAGTCAAATGAAGTGATTTCGGTAATTTCTTTTAAAGATGCTTGAGTCAAGTGACTTAAGTAATTACAACACTGGCGTCAAATCGCCTTCTAAGATATTTCTATGACCCACTTTCAGAAACACTGATATAAAATAAGGAATTAGCTACATACTTCACACCACACAACATCTCCCACATATTTTTAGGCTAACATATGCAAGAAATAGTTTGACTTACCATCTACTTCAGTGGCCGGACTAGTATCATGATGAATCTCCGAGTCCGAATCGTATAAGTTTATATTAGTAATCGTGCAGTTGAGCTCATCCAGGTCTAATATTTTCGTGGAGGGTGGCACCTGAAATATTTTGCATTCAATAATTTCAAGCAATCATATTGCCAAAAAGGTGTTAAGTGCTCCAAATTTCGACGTAAAAGATTGCAATATGCATTTAGAGGTCAATCATTGCAGGTTAACCAATGGAAGTTGTACTAGATTGGTACTAGTGTCGGGACTCTGAAAATCTCAATCACAAAATCCTAGGACTACACCAAAATATTAATTAAGTTGGAGGAATATTGTGATATCAGTTATTGTGTGGGTTGAATTAAGTCTATGCTACAACAGTTTACAAGACAAGTCAGCTGCTAGATCAGTTGTAGGCGTAATAACAAATGACAAAATATTTCAAGGCAGCATCCAATAATTTTGTTTTCAACTTTCTAGAAGGCTGTAATGACTCAGTACTACAAACTGTCCGAAAAAAGGTTCTTGTGAAAAAAAAATTCACTTCAATGAAAACTCAAACTGAAGCAGAAGGAAACTGAAACCAAGCTCAGCTCAGACAATAAACTAATTTCCATAAAATTCCCTCCTCAAACAGAGCAACAAATCATAACGATACTAACACATCCATGCTTAATTAGATAAACAAACTCATGTAATATTTAACCATTGTTCTTAAGCAGGATGTGATAGCGTTAACACAGAGTAAATTTTTCCTCAAATAACTAGGTGTGTAGTATGCTTATTGTCACAAATAAAAAATTTAATTCTTTGTACAGATGTGATAATAGTATTATTAGTGGTGTACTAATGTATGTAATTTTAAATACTTCACTATTATTTAGTCCTGTTGTGGTAATGTGTATCGTGTGTAGGCACCTATGGCGGGAAAGTTATGCAGCATTTTCTACATTGGTGCTTTGATTTCTGCAGAAAACAAACAAGATTATTTATGCTGGGTTTCTGTATTGTTTGTCTTTTAGTGCACTTGTCCATCAAATAAAATTATAAAGAATTACGTGACGGATTTTTTACTTTGTGCATGACAACAACCATGCCCAAGATCAATTGAAAAATAGAATATATTTCATTTAGTGAAATTTCTCGCCAAACAAGGCTTGGTGCTTCGCAGGTAGAGTAAACTGAATTCAAACTTGGTGCAAACACTAAAGCTTCTAGGAAAATGCAACTCAAATCTGGCAAACTGATTAGAAAAATCACAGAGAAACATAGGGATGGGCCATGACATCCAAAACTAAACCTTAATTTCTATTTTCTTTTCAAATAACGTGCTTTGTAATATTTTTAACAATGCTATTAAAATAAATTTCTTTAGCATCATTGCTGATCAGACAAATAATCCAATAGAGAGACGTTGTCTGTTTATTTTCATATGCCAATAAAAATTTCCCCGTTCTGAAATGTTTTCTGGTAATGAACATAACCAACACCAAAGATGTTGCCACTTTGTTCATTGCTTTTAAAACTTTTTCACAGCAGCCTTTTCACCCTTTCGCGATACAAAGTGACATTAGTTTGGGTCGCCAAATTATCTTTAGATGCTTAGATACAGCCAGCCTTCAGTAAAACAGTAAACCTGCATTGGCTTATCTTCTCTCCTTTGACAAATTCACGATTTTTTTCATGCTTTGCACTTTTCAAAGTTTTAAAACAAACCTAATTCCAGCAAAAATTGTTTTTGAAAATACTGAACGTAGTTTTTTGAAGAGTGCAACAAAGAGTTTACAATAGAAAGCTGGGTGTACAGTGGGAGCTTCTCAGTTTATCATGGTAATTTAGAGTGATGTCTCGACGAAAGATTACTATACTATGTTTGCCACCAGGCATAATTTCAACAATAAAAGATATTCAACTGGTGATTGAATTCGTTTTAATGAACCAACGTTTCTCAAACCCATGCGGGTGACATTCGACAGGGCAGATTACAATAATGGTTCATTGTTAAGGATTATTATGTTGGTCAACATATGGATATGTTTAAATTGAGGGGCAAGTCCACAAGTAGGAGAAAGCATCACTTTAACAAATGTTGAATTTTCCTTTTGAAAACATATCTTGAAAAGAAACTATTGCTGCAACCAACACTTCTAATCCCAAAAGGAGTTGACCAACTTTGCAGTGAAGATTTAGACACTAGATGTATTTTATTCGAATTAAAGCATTTTAAAATAAATTCTCTAGCAAAAACATATAAGCTTCTGGCCTTCATACCTTGAGTGATATCCCAATATTTTTCTTCAGGCTGATCATTGCTATGTTAGTTTATCCCAAATGTGTTTACAATACTTTATATTTATTTCACTTCGACTTGCACTAAGTGTGAAGCAGAAAGATTGCTTAGTTAATGGTGTCATTTAAACAAACTCGTATTGGCAAGGATGCCAAGGATGCAAACATACATTAACTATGTTTGCATTTTGAACGCACACAAAAGATGAGTTCACACTATTAATGTTGATAAGCTTAAAAAACATATCAGTGATTTCCTGTTATTGTTTTTGAGACAAAACACTTTTATGGGATAAATATTTATGATGTATAATCATAGCAATGGTATAACTTTCCTTACTATCTTTCTACATTACTAATAAATTTGTGATGGAACTGTAGGTACCTTTTGAAGTACAAAAATAAGTTGTAGATTCGTTTATCGAATAAGGGAATCCCCTTAATGCCTGCAAAGTTTGCTTCCCTGTAATTAAGAAAAGTTGTGGTGTTGCTTCCTATGACGTATTTGACATTGACAATCAGGTCAAATCTTGTAAAACTCTGTGATTCTAGATTTTGCATTCATTTCAGTGATTCTTAATACTTTAACAGTTACTACTTAGTGCACGAATTATCGAGTGTATATCTCAAATGGATTGATTCAATGTAATTGGTTATGAATAACAAAACTGTTCTCAATGTTGAAAGCTAACTCAGAATTAAAAAACCAATGAATACATATATGGAGTTAATGAATTAAACCAACAACCAAACAGTCTTAAAATTCAACTTACAGTTTCGTTGTTTTTGAGTAATTATAGGTTAACTAGAGCTCGTACTAACAGCATATGTAAATCACATACCACACAGTTGCAATTACACTAACTAAGTAGAGCCATAATAAATGTGGAAAAAAAGCTGTATCATGATCCTAGCTGGCTTGGTTATTTTAATTGCAACTGCATAGTATTTGAATGTCTAAGTGATGGCATTCCATAGTACATGGTGATTGATTTAATTTTAAAAGAAGCATTCAGAACTGATGAATTTTTGTGCATAACCATGTTATATAAATTATGTCTAAACAAAATATACCATGTCAATGTACACACGATGGAACTGAAAACAAAACATTTTACCTACAGTAATCTATAGCACTAATTCCACTAATAACAGAAACTAGTACATGAGTAGCTTCATGTTTACATGCAAAAGTAGTTAGATATTATTTCTTACTTGTGACAAAGGAGCTGACTGACTGGAGCTTACATTGAAAGTCTTGAAGTTTTCTTGAGCTTTTATTAGGTTTTCTTGCAATGTATTACTTTGCTTCTGAAGAGCAGTGACAGTGCTAAGCAGATACTGAAGATGAACTTGGGTAGACTTCTTCATGTGTTCTTCTATGTGATGGCGAGGATGCTATAAAAAAATTGATATTTATAGATCAACTTATTGGTAACACAAAATTTAATTTAAGTTAACCAAACTGATTAAACGTAATTTACCTGCTTATGACATCCCACGTTATCAAAGACACATTTGATCGGAGCTTGAGGACATTCTCCGGAAATATGTTGGTTAAGCTGCAATAACAATATTTGGCATCGGAAACATTAATTTGAGATAGTTATTACAGTTATTTCATATATAATTTAAACTTTTGCTGTGCAACAGTTATATGTCAAATTAGATAATTTGCTTTCCTTAACCACTTTTTCTTTGTGGTCATACATTTATACGTTTGCCTGGATGTAATGGTCAATCTTTAGAAAGCACAACCGAAAAGCTACTCATAAATCTATACACAAACTGGTGGAATGATAAAACTTGGTCAATATTTCATTTCGTTTGAAAGTTTTTTCAAGCGCCATGCTTTCTTAGATTGGTCATTCTCAGTGTGTTGAACTATTTAGCTATAATTACATTCTTGAAAGTGTAAAAATAATAAACAGTACTGAGACATTATTTCATCGGAGAAAAGCGTTTGTATAAGTCACCATTTTGGACACCAAGGTATTTTCCAATTTATACTTCCCAGTACAAGGTCTAAAGATAACGACTACATACAACAGGAAATCAGAGATAATTACAGTGTGTGGGAGAAATCACGATATAAAAAGACGTGACAGCTATTTCCTATTTAGCACTCCTTAAATTCTATACTAAGCAATCAACCAGTTCCTATAAACCAAGTCTCTATGACAATGTAGTTGGGTTGCCCAAAAAAGATCACCCTTTTACCTTAATAAAGATAACAACACAGTAACAGTTCTGACTTCCTTTTCTCGGATTATCTCTTAATATTTCAAGTAGTGCAAATGAAAGAACTTACCCTGTATCTTTTGAATTTATGTTTGCAATGCTCACACTCAACAGGCTCATGTTGTTTACAGTCTTCCTCATGGGCCTTTAAAATAAAAGTTTGCATCTTACACATGCAAGTGCATTAGCCTACCACACACATTAAATAACACAAACTCATTACCATTGCAGCATTCAGTGGATAAGTTTGTTGGCAAACAGAACATCTAACTGGCCTATGCGTGCATTGGCTTTCATAATGAAAATGGCTTTCACTTAATGCAAATGTTACTCCACAGTAGTATTTACAAGGAACTTGAAGAAATGGACATATATCATGATGCTTCTGTAAAAGCAAATTCCTAGATTAATACATATCTTGAACTTATATATTTTAATGTACAGTTTGATATATTACAAACTGTGAAGGTCGAGTATGGTTATAATGCATGAGGTTACATACATAAAAAACAACGATTTTAAACACTAAAAGGTGGCTACATTTTAAACCAAGAAATTCTGTAACTGGAAAATCCAACACAAAACAACAATTAACTAAATCATTGATTAATTAATTCAAAATTTTATTAATGAATTACCGGCAGAAAATTCAAATTGAGTATATAATTTTTCCTTTTTATGCTGCTGCCATTTTGGTAGTTTCAAACTTGCGTTTGCATTTTCAGTATGATTGATGCAAGTGGTTTTAATTTTTTTAATATTGCTAGCATGAGGTATGGACTAGTATTGAATGAAAAACTGCAAAACTTGCAATGTTTAGAAAAACCATGCATGTCTGTCAAAATTACTTTGGGGACTGTACTTCCATTTCACGGAAACAGAAAGATCTGAATAAGAAAGTGCACCAACCCAATAACATGTAGAGAGTTTTAACTTTTACCCAAAATATGTTAAAGTATCTACTGCGTCTCAGTGGCGGAGAACCTGACTTGTACAAATGTGACCTTAATTGGTTTTCCAGTTGCGCTGGCGATGCTATGCCATTTTGAGAATAAAGACTGAGATACTGTACCATACCTACATACTGACCATAGAAATGAGATATTGGTAAGAACTAGCAACTTCCACTTGAAATAGTCATTTGAAAAAAATCCATGCCTACTTCATACTTATCCACTCTACCTATTCTGCAAATTCTATTTATTAGTAAAAAGCTGGCTACTTGCAGAAGAAAAAGAAGCTAAAATTATCCTATTATTATATCATATGTTTTTATCACTCAGTGACTAACTATTTCAATGCCGAATCCAGAATCCACAATCAATAATTAATTTAACTAGGCTGTTGTCCAGACTATGATCTCTAGATTCTACGATGATATATTGTTGTGACGCCACTTATTGTCTTATTGCTAACCTCATTGCATTATTTTCTTTTATCGATTTTATGCCTAGTCCAGAGATGGAAACACTCACTACAATTTTTGTTTTGAGGCCCACTAATTTAGTTCACTAAATTTTACTGGTAATACTTTTTAGTCACGTAATATAAATGAGTCAAATTAAACGCAATCTTTTTCAAAAAATATTTTTACAATAGTTCCTAGGCTCTGAATTGCCCCACTTCACGGATTCTCTTTTTGTACTGTAACTTCTGGTTTGTTTTGTGACCCATCTGAAATAGCTTCTCGGCCCACCGGTTGAGAACCGCTGGTTTAAAAGACTTGACTCATGGTAGCGTCAAAATTTCAGTTGACAATCAATATTATTACAAGTTGTCAAAAAATCGATTTTTATTATTTCATTGTGAAATACTTTGTTTAAAAGCACTACACAACACACTCTATTGAATGTAATAATAAGTCAGAAATAGATAAAATTAGATATTATGCTATTAATTACATTACGGAATCAATGGAAGGCTGACGAGTGGAATGAATTACGAATGTGGCAGATGTAAAGGTTGTATTAGTGATGAAGAAGAGGAGAAATATGTGAAATTGGGAAGTGATGAGATCGAGCTTGTTAAGGAGTTTCGTTATTTGGGGGATATGATAGGGGAAAATGACAGTACTGGCAGGGCAGTGACGGCAAGAATACGCGCTAGTTGGAAAAAGTTTAAGGAATTGTCTGGTACACTCTGTGGCAGACTACTCTCTACCAACCTGAAAGGAAGGCTGTATAAAGCATGTGTAAGAAGTGTGATGTGTTATGGAGCTGAATGCTGGGCGATGAAGAAGGCTGATATCAGGCGAATGCAGACGACAGAAATGAGGATGATTCGAATGATGTGTGGTAAGACACTACGAGATGGGATTACCAATGATGTGATAAGAAGGTGGACAGGTGTGGAAGATATTGAAGAACATCTGAGAGGACATCGTCTGAGATGGTTGGGGCACGTTGAGCGAATGAATGAGGAGAGCTTAATAAGAAGAGTACAACATAAGATGATTGAAGGAAAGGTGAAAAGGGGAAGACCAAAGAAAACATGGGAAGAGACGGTGAAGGATGATATGAGAAGGAGAGGTTTGAAGATCGAGGATGCCATCGACAGGGGAAAGTGGAGGCGTCGCTGCAGACAACTGGTTGACCCTGAATTTGTTTCGGGATGAAGACCAGGCCTGAACACCAGGCGAATGGAAGATGATAATTACATTACGAGTATCTAGAATGCTACTTAACTTCAACTTTTTGCTAAAAGTAAATCAAAAATTGAGACTTGTTGGTGACTTAGTATGTTTTAAGACTTGGACTTGAGTTGATGAACATTGACTAGACTTGAAAATGTATACAAATTGACTTGACTTGCACTGTTAGTGACTTGACTTGTGTCACACCTATTAAGACTTTATTCCATCATTGGCTAGTCCAATAGAAGTGATACCTGTCCAAACAATTTTATCTTCTATTTTTCTTAAATTTATCATAATTATTTTTTGCTATTTAGCTTTAATTTATGATTTTATGTTAATGAAAAACAATATTTTGTTTGAAACTAGTCCTTTGCGCAAAGAATTATATCTTAAACCTTTTTGCTTTGGTTACTCACCATTGTAAACATCCTGTAACTATTACACTATTCTATTATAAAAAGTACCTGCATATGACGCAGTTCAAGGACAACGTCACAGCCATCATTGCTACATTTCACTTTTAGATCCAACACTTCTCTATGAGCAGATCTATCTTGAAATAATTGTTTGGACGAGAGAGGAATTTGATCCACTGGACACCTTGCTTGATTTCTTTCACAAAAATAAGAATGAAAGAGACAACTACCAAAATTACATTGTTGATGTAAAACTAAACAGACCTGTATATGTCTAGTTTTTATGATTTCCTCTTCTTTTGCTTTTAAGGTTTTAGATACTGATCTTTTTAATATACTAGTTTCCAACTTTTTATGTATTAAAGTGAGGGGCAAGCCCGAAAAAAGTTGGCCCTAAATCAAAGAGTAGTTTGTCAACAAACACACTGGTGAAAGGATTTTTAATAATATTTAGTGGTGAAGCAGTTATTGCCAAAATTGTATCGCCGTTTAGCCCTTGTATTATGACAAAGAAGGCAGTCATTACGACGTCACAATGTAAAAAACAATATACCTTGATGACTGGGGTTTGTATTAGGTATGGTAGGTTAGCCAACACATTTTGGATGGAATACGTCTCCATAGGTAGGTGATTAGTAGCAAGTAATGTTTATTTTCAGCATGGAAGATCACTGATGACAGTACACAAACTGGTAAAGCATTCTTGCTTTTGCTGTACTACCCATATTAGACTAGGCTAAAGCCAACAGCCAAGACTGAACTGTCTTGTAGGTTTGCATTTTCATTAACATTTCACCAAGTACAAATACATCAAAGATTACTAGTTTAAAGCTAATTTAGGCTTATTCAACTCAAAATGTTCCTGTTATACAATTACACTATAACTATACATATTACTCTTTACTTGTTTATTTTAATGTTTCTTTTATTGTGACATAATAAGAACCACTATCCTCGTTATAATTATGTGATGAATTTGTGTTTTTTTGCTAATTTTTTTTTTGGCAATAACTGCTTAACAAGTATGTACATGATATTAAAAATCCTTTCTCCAGTATTTACTGAATCCTTTCTACAGCATATTTACTAACTACTCTTTGATTTAAAGCCAAACTGTTTTGGGACTTGCTCCATACTTTAAGGTTTAAAAGATAGTATTGGAAATATGACCAAATAGGTGGCTTTGGCTGGAAACAAAAATGGTCCACTTTCACTAGACATGGCATAAACGTTGTTTGGCGTTGTTTGCTATGACTAATGGGTAATAAACAAGTAGAGTAATGGCTTATTTTTAATCAATATTCCAAAACAAAACATAACTTTGAGATCAAAACTATTCTGTAGAATGCACTACAGAAAAGAAACGGAAATAATATACAACTTGCTAACTGCAACAAGTATATTTATATATTGTGAAAAGTTTCAAAATGATTGCATACCCACTGTTACGGGTATAAATTTTAAACTAAAAATGGTTACTCTTATTTTTCACAATTAGCAGTTTTTGGACATTTTGGTTTAGTTTCACAGCAAAGATAAAATGGATTTGAGAATAACACAATGCATTTACTAAATGTAGTCTCAGCAACCACCACTCTACTGCTCTCTAACCTCAACCATGTTGGCTGTGATACGGAAGTGATCTAATAAAACTCTTGAATATAATCACAAGCTACAATTGGCTAGCCATTAAAAACTGTTTGTTTTGAAATCACATTGAAAAAACTTTAACAAGGCAACTTTCATATTGCTTAAAATTGTTCTAAACAACTTGGTGTCTGAACCATCAAACATGACTAAATGATAACCAGTGAGTCAAATTTTCCCTACGTCACAAATAAAAAAAACAATAAACACTCTACTCAACAGCAGAAATAAGAAAGAGGTTTCGCAACAATGATTAGACTGTATATTAGCTACTGTATATATATTCAAAGCTGACTACCATCTACTGAAGTCTTATTGTAGAAAAACATAGCAATAGCAATCGAATGAAGAGACTGCAGAAAATGTATGAAGCACATGCAATTTTTAACATGTATCATACTGTATAGTGTATATATACAATGGGAATTCTTCAATAAATTTCAACGAACACAGTTTTTGGGGAAAAACTCATAAATTGTTAGAATGTATTTCAGATTTCATTTAGTATGATTGTATGTTTTAAAGTGAATAAAGTAATGGGAGAGGGACGATGCCAATACTAAAAATAGTGATTTTTATGCAGTCAGAGTTGTTAATATTTAAAATAGAAGACTTTTTACAGATTATATTTGACCAATACATATTTCGAAAAAAAGCTCTAAATAGAACAAGAATGCATTATCTAGAATAGATCTTAAAAACACCCTTCGAATTTGTAACTCAGACACCAACAAATCCAGTTGGATCACATGATATGTATGAATTTTTAATAATACAGTATAAAAAAATGTTTTAATCACAAATTTTATCAATTTTTTAAATTTGAATACAGATTCTTAAAAAATGACAAATTCTTCTGATACTCGATACTGATTAATTAATTATTCCTTCAATAGTGGATAAGTCAGATAATTATAAACACATAACTTTATTTTACAACTTACCGAATGCATCTTAAAATGCAAAGATGACAAAATCTATGGCCACAGCTGGTTTGAACCGGGTCACGTAATGCTAACAAACAAATGGGGCACATGTACTTGTTATCCAAAGTAGGGATGAACTCGTAATCATAACCTTCAAACAAAAAATAACATCAAGTAAGGTAGGGTAGTTTATGTAGTTCTCAACCTTTTTTAATGGGACACAATTTGTTCTTTTCTGGATGCTCATGACCCAACCTTTTGCTATACCGTATCACAATTTAATGTGATATGGTACAGTGTTTAACTGTGATTCCTTACAAACTTAGAAAATGCAACTTAGTTCTCAGCACTAAATCTGGCAAAATCATAATACACGACATTATAATATGTAGCGAATAACGCAACAAACGCAAATACATAATATTGATATATCACATATATATCCCCTCAGCTTGTTGAAACAAAACCTTTTTTGAATGCACCTTCATGCCCAGGCACATTCTTCAAGCAAAGGGTGCATCGTTTTTTGTTGTTTCGTCATAAACTGTAATATGACAACAACAAACACAACTTAAAAACGTCACAGATTCTTTAAACATGGTTATGCTTTTGCTGGTTGATGACTCAGAAACGTTTATGTGCAGTTTCAAGCACGCTACATCAAACATAAAACCAAATAGTCGTGTAAGAAATACATGGCAACCCAATTTGGGCGTAACGAAAAGATTAAGCATACCAACAGATAATGCACAGACATAACAACCCAACTCTGGATTCACAACCCATAGGATGAGTAACTATAAAGGAAAGTATAATAAGCTACTACCATTACATGTCAAAAATCTACACATACTTGTCGTTTTTTTTTGTGCGGTTTTGTTTTGTTTTGTGCGGTCTTTTTGACCGTTTTGGAATTTGAAAGTGGGATATATTTTTTTATGGAAATCGCATGACTGTGAAATTTGTTGAATTTTCCTAAGTAATAAGAAGGAATGCTCATGCTGAGTATAAAGCGTAAGAATACTTTCAGAAAAATTTTAGAGGGTGGTTTACCTCCAACGGCTGTTAGCGGTCATTTTGACCGCTCAACAAAAACTATCGTTTCTAAGCCTTTTGTTGTATTTAAAATTTGTCTTTTTATTTTCCGATGAATTGATTTTATTTGTGACGTCACATACTGGTTAAACGTATCAATCGATTTATGGTGTCAAAATCTGAAACCCCTAACTAAATCCTATCAAATGTTAAGTAAAACCATCGGTTAATCGAATTACACTTAAAGGAATAAATCGGGTTATGGTATCAGGATTTGCTTTTTACTTGCATACTGCGGTCATTTAATCGTATTATCGTCTTTGGCCAGACATACGAAAGCAAAGATTAGTCACGCATCTCACGTTAACCAATAAGCGAAAGAAGAATGCATTTTTTGTGTAATTTTCTTGACCTTTAAAAGCGAAACGGAGATGAGGTCAAGTTTGAGGCCAACTCAAACAACAAATTAATACAACAAAAAAGCAACTACAGTACCAATACCGATTAGTGACGATTACGCTTGAAAAAAAGGGCTGTGACGTAACAGAGACCATTCACGATAAAAGGAGAGTCCAATTAAAGCAGTTTGCTAAAAAACAATGCTTTAATCAACAACATGCTCTTGGGCGATAGCTGGCAGTGTAGCCAGCTGTGTTGCATAACATGGTGCAATAGGCCACTACAGTAATAAACTCTACATAATTTAACTAGAATTGTAGTCAGCTGACGTTGTAGGATTGTTTCACAGAGTTGTACAGTACGGGAATGCCAATTGCAACATGTGTATGAGTGCAATAATGTGTATGAGTTAGCTCATACACATTATCAACAATAATGCCTGTTCATGATAAACATTTTCTTAGCATATTGGTTAAACGGATCAATCGGATAATCGTATCAAAATGTCTGGCCAATAGGTGATACAGTTAACTGATTTCGTCTGTATGTGGTGAGAGATGTTACAATAGTGGATATCAAGTATTGATGTTGGTACTTAGTAGCAACATACACTTTAAAACCAGCATACAAACTCAAAATGTTTATAGCTTTCAATAGAGGAGAAAGGATTATAAGCAAGCCTGCATAAAACACAATAAATCCGTTTAATCCTCAATTAATTCTGCTTACCAAAAGCAGTATGCTATACTCACCAACAGTGGCACCTTGATCAAAGCCATTGGTTTCGTTGGTAACTACATCAGGTGATGACATTGGTGACCGTTGTTCCAAAATGTCTTCCATATTTCTGAAGGCAATGATGGTTTTTGTTCATATCATTGTTTAAATTAAGCAAACAATTGAATAGGTGTTTGCAATACTGATATCCTTCAAATTTACACTTCAACAGATTAGACTTAGAAATAATGACAAATTTTAAATGAAAGCTAGGCTGCTATAAAGCAAGGGTCACCAAACTATGGTCCATGAGGTTCATTTTTGTAGCCCGCCACACGGTACCACAAGTTAGCTAAACTACAATAAAATATAAAAACAAAGAAAGCATCTGGCTCGCAATTGACAGCTCACACAGTTATCTGGCCCACCGCAAAAAAGAGTTTGGTGATGCCTGTTATTAAGCACGATTTTACTACCTCAGTTATTCCAAAAACTAATTTACTACAGTCAAAGCATGTAGAACCCCTGTTAAGAATCGCCCCTAGTACACAACCAGTCCAGTACTAGAGCCACTTTAACGCAATTCATAGTATTTTTCTATTTCTGTGGGGTAAGCAGGATACTTTTTGCTCTCCACAGTCAATGGAAAAATATAAACGATACGATTGCAATGCAGTATATCCAATAATTGTATTTCCAGTAACACAACCACTTCGGTACCCAAACGGACCACAGCAATATATGTTCTTGCCTTCTGCAGCGTCTAACTTTAACAGGTGGCCATCAGGTGCCTGGCATATAGGTTTCAGATGCGGAACCCAATATCCAACTCAATGCATGCCTACTGGGTGTCTAGTTTTTATAATCACACAAAGGCTGGTCCCTTCATCTAATGCGTTAATGGCAAGTGTTCAAAATTCTTATCTTTGCACACACCATTTCTCATCGAAAACTGTTGTACTTTCCAGCCGGGCATACACAGACTGATTCGATCTTTAAATAATTATAAATTTAGTGCATAAAAGTTTAGTTCAAGGCATTAAGTTCATCATTAAGTGCGCCACTGAAACTCATGAAAAGCAATGTGCCTATGCCAAGCTCGGCAGTATGGGACGTTTCTGTATGTATCCACTATAGGAGTATTGTATTGTTTATTTTTTGTCATTAACTGTGCAGAGTGAACGTTATAATGCAAAACCGTTGTAGTTATAGTACCACACAAAAAACTAACAAACAGGATCAAGCGGCAAATTCCAAAGGCTGAAAATATTCAAGATAGCAATAATACAATTTTGCTATGAGACAGTAAGTTAGCATGGCCGCCAAACCCACAAAATAGTTCCTAAGTTTAACAAATTTACACCAAATATTACAAACAACGAAACAAGTACAGTATTGGCAAATGTAGAGGACATGTTCCCTAGCATTAAAAACACGAGTATCAAAAACCTGAAATAAAATGTGCTAAGTAGCATAGCTTGATTACAGTGACAATGGATATCTTAAGTGTGCAGCAAACGGATGGTTAAATAAAATCGCATAAAAAGATACTCCATCCCAGGGACCAGAATCACGTTTCTGTGGCCAAAAGAAGGCACGATATTTAAGCCCACAAGTGCGCTAAAATGTAAATAGTAAAACTAAGATATAAGTAGGATATTGCCATTAGGAAATCATGCCTCTACATTTCCTCGGTATAGGCCTAATGTTTATTTATGACTAATAGATACGTCGACTATGGTGATTACTGATTACACACGAGACACGACTATGGCCTATACTCAGTACACAGCTTCTTCTTTAACCACAACACAACTGACGCAAAACTTGCGTTTATTTTGTTGGCAAACAGCATAGCCCTAGACTAGCTTGCTGTGGACAGTCTCAAGAATGCTTCCGACTTCGCGTCCGAAAGACAACTGATACAAAATGCAAACAGTGAAAAGGGAATAACACCACTTTTTAGGCAAATAAACGTGGTACCCTGCCTCTACCTAGCGGCAAAATGGTGAACATTAAGCAAAGAGTTATAAAAGGGTGGTCGGACGATTCAACCCACGGACGATTCAACCCCGGACGATTCAACCCACGGACGATTCAACCCAGGACCATTCAACCCAGGACGATTCAACCCACGGACGGTTCAACCTGCGGACGATTCAACCCGCGGACGATTCAACCCGCGGACGATTCAACCCACGGACGATTCAACCCGCGGACCATTCAACCCGCGGACGATTCAACCCGCGGACGATTCAACCCACGGACGATTCAACCCCGGACGATTCAACCCAGGACGATTCAACCCACGGGCGATTTAACCCATTTACAAAAACGTCTACGCAGTTCGTTATCAGGCACGGATGCCGCTTTTACCACTATACCAATACACATCTTGTGTTGAAATAAAAATAAGTTTATGTACCGAGTTGTAACTAGTAGGCCTGCTTAGCGAAAAATAAATAAAGCCTACACGTTGATTAAAATTCAAACCTTAGAAACAACTGTTTGTTGATTGGAATGAAGATTGCACGCAAAAAAAGTCAATATGGTCAATTTTTTTTTAACCTGCTCAGAATGCTATCACAAAACAAATTTCAGTCTTGTGCGACGTGTAGTATAAGTTAGAAGTCGTGCCCTCAAATCACTATTTCTGTGTTCTCATCCGAACATTTGGTCATTTCTGGACGGTATAAAACGCGATATCGCGATACAACGGCTCGGTGCTCAAAACGCAGCAGTTGTTAATTTGGACCAACCACGAAGGAAATACACGCACCTGGCTCACAGACTTTCGGCAAAGGTTTGCACTTATGCAAATGAGCCAGATAAATTGATGTATCTGCGTGCAATCGCTCATATGTGCTAATTAATTACCGTTTGTAGTACCCTTTTCAGCTTTGTGTTTTATACGTGCTGTGTTTGTGTTCAGGTTCATGTTCTTAAGCTTGCCTGTAAATAAAACAACTTTCTTTCTAATTAATCGATGTATAAACAGGTGTCTATAAAAATATCTGTAACTTGTGTACATGCAAAAAAATAAATACACACATTTACGTACGTGGGTCGAAAGCATTTTGTCTTTTCAAAAACTTCAAAAATGTTAACTTAATGCTAAAAGGAGAACATTTTATATAATAACCGATCTACACGGGTAAATACAAAAAATAATAGCAGGCGAGACAGAAATGTACGCAAAGTACTGTATAGGGCAAAATAACAATATTCAAGGTTTTACTGGAAAGCAGAAAACAATAAGCGTTTTGATGTACAACCAATGCTAACAAGAAGTGGTAAAAGAAAAAAAAGGAAACACAAAAAGCTTTATATTAGCTTAGGCCTATATATTAGCTTTATTTAGCTTACATAATATTGGCTACAAAGTAACTTGGTGATAACCTAAGCCAATAGTACGTGAAAGGTCCGTGGGTTGAATCGTCCTAGGTTGAATCGTCCTGGGTTGAATCGTCCGTGGGTTTAATCGTCCGCGGGTTGAATAGTCCGGGGTTGAATCGTCCTGGGTTGAATCGTCCGTGGGTTGAATCGTCTGCGGGTTGAATCGTCCTGGGTTGAATCGTCCGTGGGTTTAATCGTCCGTGGGTTGAATCGTCCGCGGGTTGAATCGTCCTGGGTTGAATCGTCCGTGGGTTGAATCGACCGCGGGTTGAAAGGTCCGTGGGTTGAATCGTCCCCGGGTTGAATCGTCCGCGGGTTGAATGGTCCGCGGGTTGAATCGTCCGCGGGTTGAATCGTCCGCGGGTTGAACCGTCCGTGGGTTGAATCGTCCTGGGTTGAATCGTCCTGGGTTGAATCGTCCGTGGGTTGAATCGTCCGGGGTTGAATCGTCCGTGGGTTGAATCGACCTGGAACCTTATAAAAGAGTTTTAGCATAGCTGACGCAGAGACGCTACATTTAACATAATACTGTACTTTCCTTTTATCAAAAAAGTGGGAATACCCTGGGAAACTGCTCGTATGCTCATTTAAATCGCGTCTGCGTTGATTACTGCTTTGCGTGATATTTGCTCGCTGTATAAGTAGAATTCGCATATAGTGACACCTGAAGGGACCGCGGAAAAAGTGTCACTATAAGCGAAGTGTCACTATAGACGAAGTCAAGGTAAAATGGCCGCAGATGACTACAGTAGAACTTGCATATAACGGACCAGTCGGGACCAGCGAAATTCGTCCGTTATATGCGATATCCGTTATATACGAGGTATCTTACATTGTTTTCCTCAAAGGGACTGGAGAATTAGTCTGTTGTTACACGTATATAACGATTATCCGTTATATACGTGTTCATCATATGCAAGTTCTACTGTAGCCTACATAGCGATTGTTGAATCAGCTACTTCAGTATGGTACAATACAATACTACAATAGGCTACTGTCAGAACATACTGTGTACAAACCCGAACCAGTAAACAAACAAAACAAGCCGTTTATTACAATCAACACATCAAATAAAGCTACTTTTTGAAAAAATCCGAAATTGTTGTTTGCTTAGATTTTGATAGACATTTCTCAATTTATTACATCACAATTATGAAGCCTGCTCATAAACCTTTTCTATCACCTTCTTGCGCATGGATAAAGTATATATTATTGCATCACAAACTAACGAGTGTCCTTATACGGAAATTTTTGAGCCCAAGGGACAGAAATGTGGTGTCACTGTAAGCAAAGTGTTCTTATAAACGAAGTCACTATAGGCGAAGTCATTTCTATGCAAAACATATGGTTTGCAAACGGGACTTTGCAACAGGTGTCACTATAGCCAAAGTCACTATAGGCGAATTCTACTGTATACACTACAGCAGGGGTTCCCAACCGGTGGTACGCGTACCACCAGTGGTGCGCGGGGCTTTTCAGGTGGTACGCGAGCAGCTCTCCGTTGCATGCGATATATAGTAGTATAACAATTTAATTTTGAGTTGCTAAAATATGCAAACAACACTTTTATTTCTTTCCGTACTAAATTCTCTGCACTCAGTAAGCTACTTTTGTCGATCTTGCTCCCTGCTGTCATTGTTACTAATACAATGCTGCTGTGCGAACTTAATGGTGTGTGTGACGGTGCAATGTGAATGGTGTCTGTGACGAAACTATTACGTGTGCAATGTGGTCTGTGGAAATGCAGGATTGCGTTTATTTTGATGTTGGTTTTCCGACGTGTAGTGGCTGAATCCTGAACAGTATTACATTTTTCTCTAAATATTTGAAAATGTCGAAGCAAAAGTATATAGCGCAGATTATATTAAGTATGGCTTCATTGCTATTCAACATCGTGGAGATAGCTTACCTCAGTGCGTGATCTGTATGACTAGGATACTAGGATGACTATCTGTATGACTGTATTTGTTATTGTTCTAATTTAATATTGGATTAAATTAGTTGTTTTGAAAATAGTGGTACGTGTTGACAATCCGTGGTGGCTAAGTGGTACGAGAACATAAAAAGGTTGGGAACCCCTGCACTACAGTATTGTGCGTTTTTCTTGTTCCAGCAGACAAGTTCAACAATACAAGTTAGGTTTTTACGAGTCTGGATTGTTCAAGTTGGCTACACTCGAGACAGCTCGTGCTCATTGGGGAGAAAAACAACCTTGCTCACTCGTTATCACGGAGTCATAAACTTTCCGAGCGCCGTAAACAGAGCAACTCAAACAGGTTTTTTTACGGTTTTGTAGGATATGAGGTAACTTTATGAGGATATGAGGTAACTTTACGCGATCAGTGTACCATGTAACGTGAAATGTGTAAAAGCTTGCATGGTAATTGCGCAAGCAAAAGATTACAGCAGCCTAGATATAAATCATTTCAGAAATCGAGTTTTGAAGTTCGAGTTTCGTTTTGAAAGTTGAGCAACTGGAAAAAACGTACTTTTAAAAACTTTTTTTCGGTTGTGCAAGATCAATTTAGACCACGAAGTTTGGTAACGGAAGATTCGGTTTTAGAAACAAGACGCAACTTTGGTAAACGGAAAAATCATTTCTAATGCAATTATGCTAATTACACCCATTGAAAACATTGCGGAACAAATCACAATCCATCTTGGAAAAGCTTAAAAAACCGCAGCTGACCCTGTTAAGTCGGGGCGAATATTAGGCATTATAAGCTTATTATGGCAGCCTTGTTGCAAAGAGTCTATAATACACATCATAAAGACTTGTCCATCGTTTTAATTGGGTAATAATCAATTGTTTTGAAAACATATAAAAAAGTGATGAAATTCAAAGAAGAGTAACTCTAACAGTGTAGGAGTTTTGATGATAGCCTATAAAGCTGTTTGGCCCAGTTCCTCACCAGGAACTACATTATTACTTCTTTCGCCAGTTAGCTTTAATTTGCACTTGATTTTAGTTAAAAATTGTTTTGGCTGCCACTATTCCACCGGAAAAAAATCGTGCGTTCGAAGCTATTTTTCTCTATTTCTTCTTATTCCCATAACCGTTTATCTTTAACAACGGAATCCATTTTGCACTTTCGGTAAATTAGTTACTTTTTGATTTAAATTTTATATGGCTGCCACTATTTCACCAGAAAAAATTGTGCGTTCAAAGGTATTTGTTAACCTTCCTTATACGTTATAAGGTTCCACGACAATTAACCGTGGGAAATTGACCGCGAACAAACTGACCGGGGACAACTGAACGTGACGTAAATTGACCGCGAACAAACTGACCGTGATGTAAATTGACCGCGAACAAACTAACCGTGTCGTAAATTGACCTAGACCTAGAACCAACTGACCGGAATGAAAATTGACCGGGAGGTAAATTGACCGTGCAAGTGCTGAATTATTGTGTTTAAGTTGATGGTAGTATATGATATGTAAAGTAAATATTTGTTGGTAACCATTTCCTTTTTTTAACAAAATTTATTTTTATTTCAATACAAATTGAAACATTTATTGAAATAAACAGAAATACTTCCGGAAATACGAGTAACAACATTAAAAGAACTTCACTGCAATACACATACTAAATTAGCAAGGATTAAAGCTGATGCGCGACTAGATATTGAATTAGAATTTTGACCTAAAAAGTTTAAATTTTGACCTTATTTTGACCTAAAAAAAATTGCGCAATTAGAACTAACATTTCAGAAAAACATTTGATGGAAATCACGTTATACAAACAAAAAACAAATAATGTAAAAAAACAACATTAAGGTAAAACTTTAAGGGTGGGATGCACCAAAAACGATCAAGTACAGATTACTTTTGATCTGCGATCAACTACTGTTGATCTTTACTAACGGTATGCACCAGCGACGATCAGAGATAATCCAGGATTAAAATAAGGCATTTAATCCTTGAAATTAATCCTACTGACGAGGAGGTTTAAATCAAGATCAATGTGAATAATTGATGAAAAGCAAGTTAATGGAAGTATTGGGAGTGCTATAGGTTGTGTATTGGAAGTCCTATTAGCCTTTGAGCCATTATTATGGCATAAATACATTGCAAATATTATAATGGATTGTATTGAATTTATTGAACATTTTATTGAGACACCACCCAGAAGAAACATAAGAGACCGACTAAACCCATTTGAAAATTTTACAGAAGTGCAATTTCGCGAACGTTTTCGCTTTAGAAAGGATTCATTTCTTCAACTTTTGGGGATGATTTCCTCTGATTTAAAGCATAACACAAGTCGTAATCACTGTATACCACCAATTCTGCAACTTGTCACTACTTTACGGTTTTCTGCCGCAGGATATTTTCAGCGGACGGATGGTGAGTTAATTGACCTGTGATAAATATATCAATTAATGTAACATAAAATTGTGTACGACATAGAATTCTCGTCTATCGAATCAGCGAAGCATAACACTTTGTGACGTAATCGATTGCTTCTCTGTAACTGTGCGTGCATTACGAGTCATCAGTCATCACTTAACAGTCGTATGTTCAACGCCGCAACATGTCTTTATGCTGTTGCTGTTACAATGTTCTATTTTGATTTATTCGTTCAATGTAGCTTCAATATAATCAGATTATACAGTTGTCATTCCTGTGTCATTATTGCTGAAGTTTATCAAAGTTCACTGTTAAGATATACACAAGTAAACAGACTTTGTAAGGAAGTGGGCAAACCTTACAGGTTAAGGTACCATACACCACTTTCCATTACAGACCAATCCAGTGCTTGCCGGGTTATTAGGCCAGGCAATTGCCAGGCAATCAGGATTTGAATAACGTGAAATTTCATTTTAAAAATATTGCTCAGTTAAACAAATTAAACAGTCTACCGGCAGCCTAGTTACAATGTTAAAATAATAAGAACTTCATGGTAGCCTATTTATGATACCAAAGCCTAAGCTTGGCTGATATAGGCCTATCCCTGATACGGCTATATCAGGGCTAGGATGTAATAAACAGATAGATACCCAGGCTAATCATGCCTAATGCCAATCAACAAACTAATGATGCCCATTGCTTATAAATCTGTCAGAAAGTGCTTGGCCTATCTCTCTCTGTATTAACTAATGCTGTCTTGAACAATAGGATTTCATGTAGTCTGCATATCATAGACCTTCTTGCAGAGTAGTACAGATACCTTTCCGCTCATTAGTCATTACGATCACGCACTCGACAAACATTAGCATAATTACGGTTAGTTAAAGCTTACCACGGTAGTATAAAGTAGTTCTTCAACATACAAACCGAAGCCTAGCTCATATTTTTCGCCCTTTAGTCATTGTGGACGTACCCTAGATATGTATAAACATCATAATCTCGGTTCCAAACCATTAGGCTTTTAGCGTTGATCGAGATCATGCGTCGATCAATTGATCATCACGAGATCGTGTTTGGTGCATGGCAAATAAGGATCCGCTTAAAACCTAGATCATGTGATCGCAGTTTAAGCGTTAATCCTTGATCAAGATGATCTGCAGTGGTGCATCCCACCCTAAGAACAAGATGAATGACGTGACGTCACCAGACGCGCTGAAAGGTCTTCCCTTTCTTTTTGGCTTTGGTTCTAAGTATAATTTGGGGCACTGGAATTTTGACCTAGACCGCCGGCCAATTTGTCGCCGGTTAATTTGATCGACGGCCAATTTGTCGCCGGTGAATTTGTTCACGGTCAATTGACGTGATCCCACGTTATAACATAGTTACATAAACCTAACCTATATCTGCTTGACAAGTTATAAATCTAACTCCAGTAAAACCTTGGCTTAAATAACTAAAACCAACAAAAAGTCAATTTAAGTCACCTATAGGGAGAGAGAGTTTGTTTCACCATTCAAAACAAACTAAAAAGTATCATAACATAATATCATAAACAATTTTTTCTGGCTACGTTAATAATTTAATGGAATTTCAATTTCAGGAGATGCCTATACGGTTACCGATGCGGCAAAACAGAACTTGCATGAACCAAAGAGATTTAAACACATGAGTAGAAACTTCTCTTTTGCGCATGACGTCATGTTTGTTTCTTTTATTCTCTTGGAGCATATTCTACTTTCTCCACGGTCACGGTTCACTACATAACAATAAACATGCAGACGACGACAATGATTTTCAGATCTGTTTGCTGCTGGAACAGATTAGTCTTATTATTAGGGTGCAGTTATTGGGATCCATTGGGTGTTAATTTTAATTGAAATTAATTATTGAAATCAGGTGAGAGTTTTAGGTTCAGCAATTAACTTAGTTTCAGTTCCTTGAACTGATAATGCTGCTGTTTTGTATCAAGGCATGGCTTAGCCTACTTGAGTTGCGCGGGAAGATTTTTTCGTTCACCACATTTATCTTCGACCAGGCAATTAGCAACTAAACTCATTACTCATTAGCATAGGCCTTATGTTGCAGGTGTTGTGTCATTAAAATAGGCTACTGAAAGTCTGATTTCAGATCTTGTTATTGTGGTGCAGTTGTTGGGATCTAATGGATGTCAACTTGAAGTTAATTATTGAAATAGATTGTGACCCAGAAGACGATGCAGCAAACTTCATGTAAGATACGATATGCCTATTAATCAATTAGCCAACTGCTGTTGAGCTTGTCCTGTATGGCGGTCACCCAGAGTGTACGTTCTCGCCAATTTATAATAAACAGCCAAGCAAAACAACAAATTAATGTAAGTCGTAACGAGTATTTGAAGTAATACTGTAATGATATATTGATGTCATTTAATCTGATAATGAAAATATTTATTTGCAGATGTGGACAATGTTTGCATAACTGCACAAGTAATGAAACTTTGCTGGCTCATCAAAAAACTGCTCACGGTATATTTGTTTGAAACTTATTTCATTTTGAGCTCTATCATTGGCAGATTCCGATTAAAAAAATCAAACAAACTTAATTTTACACTTGTCTTGCAAAATCTTCTTGCAATAATGTTACAAGAGAAAAGCTGATGGAATGGTGAGAAACAGTGAGTGGCGTTAAAACAGATCTAACTGCAGATGCGGTTAACTATTTTATGAAGCTATTTTCTTCGTACAGTTCACCGGATGAACTGTTTCATAAATTCTCCTGTGATGGAATTACGTGCATCCCATCACTATTTTTCTTGCCAAGAAAATTGTCACTATGTTTAACACGAAAATTGTTTGATGTATTTTTATCACACGTTACCACTGTTGCACACAACAAAAAGGGGAAACACTTGACATTACACAAGTTAACCCGAGACGAAGAATTCATAATTCAGTACATAGGTGGTTATATTTTGCAGAAACTCACTAAGCGCTGTATAAATCCGAGAGAAATAGATCTATTGTCTTGTTTAACTGATTATAGTAATGAAACCACTAATAGTTCCTTGATTTCCGCTTTAAATAATAACAATTATGGACATCTTACAGTTCCAGCGAAATCACTAGTGAAATTGTTGATGTATGTAGAAAGTGTCTTTAGGAAACAAGACATAAAGGAGCACATCATGGAAAGTTGCATGTCTTCTTTGAGTGTTTGTAACATAAAAGATATATTTGAAAATCTTGTTTTTGATGAATGTTTGCAAAAATTGTGCATGAAAATATGTAAATTTTACGTGAAGATTAGATGCTATCAAAAAGCCAATCATTTAAATTCAGTACTGCATGTAACCTCTGATCAAAATGTAAGTCTGAGAAAATCATTAAAATGAATGTACATTACATAGTTGTCTTCTTACATGTACTTCGTCAGTTTTAGCTCAAGAAGGATTAAGTGTTACTGTATTGTAAGCAGACTGTCAAAACACTCGAAATCAAGTTATTTTTTTCGCTTCGGCATTGGATCATCGCAAACATCACCATGTTTCCAGTCAATAACGTGATTTACATTTGACCCCTTAAGTGACTTGATATTCTTTTTGCACATTATCACATTTTCAAATTGTGCATATTGGTGAATATCAGGCACTTCATTTCGACGGCCAGTTTGTCTCATATGACCGAAATAGGCCTCCAATGGGTCTTGGTTTAAGCGCTTAGTTAAGACGTATGAACCTTCTGGGCTGTTCTCCAACAAGAATTTCACCAATGGCCATGGATGTGGAAACTAAACCGTCGTAGGTTTGATGGCTCAGAAACTGCTTTGACTGTTCGGAAACGGACCCAGTTAAACTGCTTTTCCATTGTTTTAACTCTGAAAGGAATGTATTAAGCCATTTCAGACGAGGATCATCAATCGTTGTATATGGTTTCAAGTCAGGGTTGTATGAATAATTTAATCTGGTGTTCATGAGGTCAAACCACTTATTCATCAAACCAGCAAACCACGCACTCATCTTCATTTCTTCTCCACCACGACTCTTCATTAAACTGGAGACAGTTCCAGAGAGCAATTGTGCGGCATAGCAAACCCGCATTTTTGCGTAACTCTTATGGGAAAAATGGCCATCAGTCAACTTGCAACTTCTCAACTCTGAACTTTCAAATAGGTAGGGAACATGGCAAAAATGCTTCCACAAAATGAAATGTTGATTGTACTTCATCATTCTAGCTCCACCTGGACGGCTGGATCTCACACAGCTACAGGCTGTCTTCAGCAAGTGTGGAGGGTCACTAATCAAATAAATAGGCATTTCTGGCTGATAAATATTAATGCACTTGTAGGGGACGGTCATAATACAGTTAATAACTTGTGTCATTGTTTTGTCATAAAGCATGAATAAGAATCTTACACAGTGTGATTAATAGTGTTAAAAATTCCAAGAAAAGTTTCACCTTTCATTTCATCGATTGATATAACGAGAAATCGTTCATGTGATGCTAGACTGAGACTTTTGGATTTCAGTTCTTCTAAAACATTATCTTGAATGCCAGGTGCAGTGCAGTAAACGTTTCTGAAAACAGTACAAAAGTGAGCAAGTGAAACAATTGCTCGTAGTTAGCTTGTAGTAGCCAAATTGCAGAGAACAGAACCCATACGCTACCGATAGTCATTTAGGGTGCGTGAGCTTGGTAGTCGTAAAATGCCACTTTGTCGTAATTCTTCATAGGCGCTTTTACTTTTAGCAGCTAGACTCAAACAGAACCTATAAAGAAAATTGCAAGGGTTGATTTTAGCACGCTTTTACGAAATAAACAAAAATTGAGGTCAACTGAACTTACGACAAACCTACTTTATTAACTCAGGGTGATATCTTTCCCCATTTCTTTTCATACTATTTAGCTTTTGCTGCTCTTTCCAAAAGATTGAGTAGAAGTTATCAATTTTATCCTAATCTTGAGCTAAAAAAATGTATGATATTAACGTAAACTTCACAAAAACACACGACACAAAAAGACTGAGTTATATGCATTGTGTAGGTGCATCACATTACATTTGTAGCTTCATTAGAATAGTTATAAGTAACATATTCTGGATTACCAGCTTTGTAATCGGTATGATACCTGCTTTAACAATGGCTGTCATGTCATCTGACATAATTTTATCTACCTCCACTTGCACCGTATCATCAGCTAACAGAGTCGAAACCTTAGCTTCTAATTCTCTAATGCTAATAAAGAATTACTTCATAACAACAAGACTATCTTAAATAATACTGTTTTATTTCTATCTTCTGGCATTGCTCAATCTACATATAGTTAAGTGTAAAAAGCACAGCTACTGACACTGACAATCTTGCGAATGAGACTATTACTAATAGGATTACGAAGTGCAATATCACCAAATTTCATTAGCAGTAAAGGTGGAGGTAATTCGAGATGGTAGGTTAAATGTTGGCTGCGCTGATCGTTTTAAAGGTTGATCTTTAACCATATGGTAATAATTTAGCCTTTTCTGGTTGAGCCGTCCCTCCTTTTCATCTACACTACAACAACTCCTGCACTGACCACTTTCCTTGAGAAAAAGTTCACAACTTGCATTTCTAACAACAAGAAATTTGGTTCATTTAACAAGAAAAGTCACAAAATATGCCTAAGATACTGTGTACACTTTAAGTGCAATGCATTATCAGTGTTACCAAAAATAAGTAAGTATATGGTCACTAGCAGCATGCCATATTGACCCGTTACCGACATACACATAGGCTTATACATATGCTTGTTAACAACCAGTTCGCAGATGTCATTAAAATTCCAAGAACCGGTTCGCACTAACCGGCTGAATCCCACCACTCTATATGATTCATTCAATGTTAAATAATGATAAATTTCATTTATGTAACAAATGCAATAGGCACAATTGAAAAACTAGTTTCACCTGTATGCAAGTTTCCTAACCGTTGGTGCATTTTCAGAACTGAATGGTGTCATAGATTTGGTGGTCATGTGTGGCAGGCCACTTCCAGAACTATACAATCCAGAACATATTGAAAACGATTCAATATCTTTTATGGTGCCGTGTAGTGTTTGAGTAGTTATATCCAGGGAGTAAATACAACTTGAGCGAGGTGCTTTCCAGCCATAATAGCATATCCTTAATGACATGTCATATAATACTCCAATCGAGTATTTAGGTTGATCACAGCCATCATAAAAAGAAAAAACAAGATTTTTGTTTTCAAATGACCTCTGCCAACCTTCCGGCAAGCGAGCAGATTTCAAGGACGCAACAGATTTGAAATGTAATTTTGTTTCAAAGATACGCTTCTTCGGCGGCTTTCTTGAATGTACCTGCGCCAAAGTCAGCTTAGGCAAAGACAAAGTGGGTACTGCTCCTTCACGTAATTCTTTACGGGAACCCTCTGCAAAAAAACTCTTATTTGTGCATACATGAACATTTTCAATTTTGATACTTGTAATGGTACATATATTAATCTGAAACCACAGTGAAGGTTTGCACTAATAGCTTGTCACAGATGCAGTGTTATGCTGTGCTCACTCGCTAGTAAATTTAATGAAGTTCTGCATCAAACCATCTCATGGAAAACAAACACTGCATCAAACGCTAGATATGCCATTACATTAAATATCTTTCCTCAATACACTAGTTACACTGCATGTAAGTCTATGTAGAACAAATTTTACTTAAAACAATGTCAGATCTTTCAAAATGCACTTCACACATTTTCACAGCATCTCGAGCAAATAGATTTTTTATGTGCTCGTCGCTTCTGCAAGCCAGCACGATACACTCCAACCTTTCTGCCCAGCTTTCCTTCTCCTTTTTTACAAATTTTCTCGAAGGTATCTTAAACAGAGTCACGGCAGGTGACCTGTTGTTGCACATTGGTAAACAGCACAAATTTGCCATTATTTCAGACTATTTAGCTTATTTCAATAACTTAAAGCCTGCAACATAAGACCTGTACTATTGAGTCTTAATCTGTAAAGTTTTTATTCTGCGCGTGGAGCGAAATTTTATGCGCAGATGAAACAATACAATATGACTCGGTCTATCTAAATTTTTCATCCATTCATTTTATTTTTCACCTTAAATGTGGTGAACGAAAAAATCTTCCCGCGCAACTCAAGTAGGCTAAGCCATGCCTTGATACAAAACAGCAGCATTATCAGTTCAAGGAACTGAAAATAAGTTAATTGCTGAACCTAAAACTCTCACCTGATTTCATTAATTAATTTCAATTAAAGTTAACACCTATTGGATCCCAACAACTGCACCCTAATAATAAGACTAATCCGTTCCAGCAGCAAACAGATCTGAAAATCATTGTCGTCGTCTGCATGTTTATTGTTATGTAGTGAACCGTGACCGTGGAGAAAGTAGAATATGCTCCAAGAGAATAAAAGAAACAAACATGACGTCATGCGCAAAAGAGAAGTTTCTACTCATGTGTTTAAATCTCTTTGCATGAACGGAAAACGGTTACCGAATGCCTATTTTCCGAAAAACGTTTACACAAGTACGATTTTCGAACTACGGTAACAGGGGATTAGACCATAGATATCTTATATATAATAACTAAATATCCAACTACCTTGCGCTTGCGCTTTAAGAAGTGAAGCCAGTATGGGTCCGCCATTTTGTCAACATATGCGACCAGAAATGTTCTGGCGCATATGTGTTGAATGCAACATATGAAAAGATTATGTGACATTGGAAAATAGTTATGAAATGGAAAGACGTTTTTTGATGCAGACGATGCTAAGCAATATTGCTAAAGCTCAATTGCATAGTTAAAGGGTGTTTGGCGTTTAAATATCGGCCCAGATACTGGAACGGCCCGTACCGTACCGGTATCATTAGCGAGCAGTTTGTGCGAATGGTAGGATGTTTCTGGCAATAAATTGTTGAAAGAAATTATTTATGTATCAATTATTTGCTTTGGATCATGCAACTCTTACTCAAATGAAGGGCAATCACATTGCCTTATGCTAGGCCTATACGGTACCGGTAGGCAATTAGCCTAGGCAAGCTTACTCATTGATACAGCTAAAATACAATTATTTACAAAAACAATCGGTGATAGCGCAGTGCAAACAGCTCGGCTTTTCGAAAAACTTCAATAGAATTAGGCCAATACAGAACGAATTTACAATCGGCTTTTAGCCTTTCTCTCACTCTCTCCCAACGCTTTTGGGCGCATGTGTCATCGCAGGCTTGCTTCACTTTTCAGCGAGAGTTGGATATCTAGTTATTATATATAAGATATCTATGGATTAGACTGGGTGAGGTCTATGACTAAAACTGAGTCAGGGGCTCTTTCGTTTGCTCGTCATTAGTTATTTTGCTAAAATCAGTCAGCAGCTTCGGATTTGCAGAAGTATTAAACCTATTATTGGTATACACTAAATACAGCATACGCGGCCCTGCATAAGCCTATAGCGTACGTGAAATTCGTACGTGGATTCAAAATTGTAAATCGACTATCCCTATAGTGCAATGCCATGCTCACTTTAACACTACGGATATATTTATTTTTGGAGCTTTTAGCTGCAAAGCTTCTATAAACATGGTGGAAATTATGGTACCTGCACGCTCAAGTTTCATCAACGTGCTCGCCGAAGTATTTTATCTTAGCCCCGATTTATAATAAATAAACAAAGAAAATCTAGTTTTAATGTTAATTTATAAAAAAAGAAAGATAAGAATTTAACCTTCAATGCACGCCATCACGACAAAATTAGTGTTGTTGCACGCACGATTTCTTGTCGAAAAATGCCATACTTTCCAGTCCGGTAAATCTTGGGAAATATAAACTAATGAAATCAAAGGAATATTTATTGTTTTAAGGCCCAACTATAGTTAGTTCTCACATAGACATGGAAGGCAAGCGGAAGTTAGAGGAAGAAAGTGAAAATGTAAAGAAAACAAACAAACACGCAAAAGCTGAAGACAAAGAAAATGTAGAACAAAAGCCCATGCCTGATGTGTATGTTGTTGCACCACCTCAGCCTCATGTCAAAAAAGTTGGACAGCTGACAAGTGAACAACTTAAGCATTATTTTGACAAGGTATTTGTAATAATGTTTAATTTCATGTAGCTTATAGTTACTAGGTAGTTGAATATAAACAGTTACTAGTGAAAATAGCATCAACAAACAGTTGTTTTTGTCATGTGAATAATAACTTAAAAAAAAACATTCTGAGTAAATTATGGATTTAGTGTGGTACATTTTTATAATCTTTTGCAGGTTGTATTGAGTACATAGGCTACTGATATTGCTGATGTTTCATTAATGTTTAATTTATTTTATTGATTAATTAGTTATTTTTTGTGAAGTAGGATCTAGTATTCTAGTGAGTAAGCCACTTTTGTTTTATTTATGTAAGATTGTTTCATGTTTTCTGATACCTAATTCATTATAGAATCTGAAGTGGCATACTTGGATGACAGTAAGATGTTTTGCTGATTCACGCCAAGCGGTTACTGATCCCTTTAATTTTGATGTATATTGTTTAATTTTAGAAAATAGCAACAAAAATTCTCTCTCTTTTCGGTTGGGGATGGGGTAATTTGAGTATGTTAGACTAAAATAATTTAATTTTTTTTATTTTAAGGACAATATGAAATGAAACTTATGTATGTTGAGGACCATCTTTAAATGATCATAAAGATATCATAATGATAAGTTCGTTTGTCTACTAACACAATTTACAGCTGTACATTCTGCATATATGACCTGAAACATTGTAACACGCAATTGGCTAAGGTAATTTCTAGGCAAAAAACAATACAAACTAAACAGCCCATGGCCGCTGATCGGTGTAAACAGATTTTAAAGGCCTGCATAACAAAATCTTAGTTTTTGCTCCATCTGCCTCCTTAACTAAACAGTAAGCAAGTATTGAAGTTAAAATTGTGTAAAAAAATTAGTTCCAATTGCATGCTTTATTGGGAGCCCTGTACATATCTTTGGGTATATAGATCAGAATAATTTCAGCATGCAAGAGTCATAGAAAGTATAAAAATCTTGAATTTATGAGAATTTTAATATTTTTGGTTAATTTAAAAGATGCTCAAAAGTTTAATGATTGCAATACTACACATACTTGTAAAAATTAATTAATGAAATTTTGTATTAAGAATTTTTATTAGGTTATTTGAATAAAGATTTTTGTATCATAATCTTTATCCTCAGACTGAGGAAAGTGTTTGCGCAGCTTAAACTCACGGCTGATTCTTCATCACTAGGGCCCGCAAAAGTCAATAAAGTCAAAAATTTTTAAGGACCTCATCTGACCACGAATCAAAGAATAAAGTTGTTTTCAGCACCTAGGGGATTGTTTCTAAGAAGTTTATAGGTCAAAATAAAGTCAAAATTTACAATAAAGTCAAAATTTTCAATAAAGTCAAAATTTGTCAAAATATGGCTTTTTACAAAGTTTTTGTGCTTCTTGAGAGTAATTCTTGTAAAAATCCTCGTGGAAGCATTGTAAATCAGGAACTGCGACACAATTAAACCATATTAACCCATAAAAGCAGGAAGTAAGTCACAATGCCCACTTGGATCAGCAGTAACTTTTATCGCAAATTGTCCATTGTTTATTCATTGTTACGTATTTAAATAATTCTTATAAAACACTTCCTCTTCATAAACGTAGTATTTTCGAAGATCAACAGTTTGGATTTTAGGAATAGCCTACTGACATTCTGTAATACAAAAATGCCTAAGCAAGCTAAATTGTCTTCAGCAAAAGTTAGACAGATTTGTCGAGATTTTTCTGATGAATTTAATGCAACTCCCGGGGGTGATTTAAGGTGCAATTTTTGCGAGGTTATAGTGAAGTACGATAAAAAGTATTTTGTTGAAAGCCACAGGAAAAGTAAACGCCATCAAGCTGGATTGGAGCAACAACAAGCATTCCCTGTTTAATTTGCTGTTTATTAGAATTTACCATGCGGAGACAATCGAGGCAAAGTGCCCTTTTCACAAGATAACACAAGCTACCTAAATCTATCGCCAAAAAACACGACGCACTTTTTATAATCCATAAAACACCTTGACTTTTCGACGAAATATTACGTTTGGGTCTGAAATTGACAAAATATTATGTTTGGGTAACTGGAGGAAGAACTGTGGCCTCTACAAAAAGGCAATTTCGTTAGGTCAAAATAAAGTCAAAATTTGATAAAAAGTCAAAAAAATTTTTTTTAGGTCAAAATAAAAATGGCCCTATTCATCACTCTAACCGAGTTGCCCATTGTGCAAGTTCTGATTGACACATATTTTTAGATTTTTATGTTGTATTGATCATATTTAGAACTGTTCATCAGGCCCACTGAACAGCTGCAAGTTTTGTTCATACTTTGCTCAAGAGTATTGCAAATGCAACGGTAACACAACTGAAAATTGACCCCTGGCTGCATATTTAAAGTCCAGACTGATTAACTGCTGCTCTACTATGAATTTATTTATGCATATGATACAAAGTTAGTTTATTATTTTTATAGGGTTGGCTCGTTCTCAAAGATTTTTTCCCTACAAAGAAGTTGGATGAAGCAAGAAAGGCTGTTGATGTCTTAGTAGATGAACTAGCAAATAAGCTTTACAAAGCTGGAAAAATTTCAAGTATTATTAGTCATTTAACATAAATGTTATCTTACAAATGTGTATTATTCACACATAGTGAAAGTGGATATTTTTATTTTATTCATAGAAAGTTTTTAGGAAAATTTTTTATACCACTTACATCACAGTTCCCTTGAGACAGGCCATCATAATTTTGAAAGTGTTTGCAAAATTGAAGTGGCTTTCTGTGAGACAACTGAGACGTTTTTCTAAAGCAGTGGTTCTTAAACTGGGGGGCGTGTAAGATTCACAAGGGGGGCGCGAGAGATGACAAATGTGCATTATCTTCTATATTCTTCACTAAAGATGTGCATTATCTTCTACAAAGCCTCGAATTAAACGTTTGGTTTCCCAAAACAACTACATCCGTTACATTAATGAAAGTTAATTGGAAATAAATTGTTGTTTTGTTTAATGTTATTTTTTATTTTGCAATGAGGTGGGGCGCGGATCTTTTAGGTACCATCAAGGGGGGCGGGTGTCAAAAGTTGAAGAACCCCTGTTCTAAAGGTTTCACCAAAAATAATGAGATAATATGTTTATGATGAACAGTGTCCTGCAAACTTTGCCAAACATCCAAAATAGTGAAAAACCTGAAAAGTCTACCACAATGTTATGGCACTTCACTAAATGCTTCTAAGATGACTTGCAAAACAAGTCACAAATTTACCACAGTGATGAGTTCATCAACAACAACATCAACAAATTCGAGATATTGTGATGTTGAATTTGCGCTATGCACCTATATACAAAACAGGCTTTGTCCTAGTACCAAGTAGTTGCTATTAACACAACTAAAACAGTAAATCTCATAACTTGTTTATTTGTAAAAAAAAAAAGCAATAACTAGTTTCAGACATGACCAGATAACTTAATTACCGTAAAACCTCTATTTGAGCGCCACCTCTATTTGAACGCCACCTCTAATAGAACGCCACTTTTAAAGAAGGGTTGAAAAATAGAGCGCCTCCCTCTAATTGAACGTCACCTCTAATAGAACACCACTTTTAGCGGCGGAATTGTATTAGCAGGTATTGTATTAATTGTATTTAAAGAAGGGTTGAAAAATAGAGCGCCAACCTCTAATTGAACGTCACCTCTAATAGAACGCCACTTTTAAACAAGAGTTGAAAAATAGAGCGCCATGGCGGTGAAATAGAGGTTTTACGGTATATATTTTTCATACAGTAAGAAAGACATGCCATTTTGAAATTTTTTTTTTATTAAGGAATGGGTTTGATTATTTTATAATTGTAAGCAAAACTTCTATTATTTTGCTGTTATGGTCATTTTTACAGTGTTTACACTGAGTCTAATACTCCACATAATGAGCCTTATCAAACTCCTTTAACTGAAAAAATAGCTTCTGGTTTACATTAAATGACGCATAATTGCGATTTACAAGACAAGTTTTGACAAATACTCGGTGGCTATTGTGGACTTTATCTTATACAGTAGAATTCGCTTAGTAGAGCATTCGTTTATATAGCAAACTGCTTATTAAAGCAGTTTTGGCTTAAACACAATGTCAGTTGTTTTCCTGTTACAAATTCACTGGTTATCATAGCATGTGGAGTTTTTTATAATTTGAAAACTAAAGCAATGTGATGCATTTGAGGAAGAGACTGCTTGCTTTTCCTTAATATTTTTCAAAACATTGTGATGCGTCAATGATTAGATTGACTCCGCAACATGTTTAGAAGAATGTAGTTGGTTTTAGCTTACTTCTATGTCCTAAACGAAAAACTTCAAAGGGTAGCTACAGCATATATCAAGTGATGTATAACCCTTGTCTACATTAATTTACGGAAATATCCTGGTTAAGTACGCAAGAACTTATCATAGATTCAACTTTTTCAGAAGTTTATTGAAACTTACAGTAAATGAAACATATCATCAAAAAAGTTAAACCAGCTGCTTTATACTAAAGTTCACAATTCATTTAAAAAAATATCATTTATTGTCAGCTGATGCATTTTTGCACATATTATTTACAGATTGCGTTTGTGATATTTACAAAAAAAGTTAGACTAACTTCAGTTAAGGCATCCATCAGTGTTGTGTGGTTACTGATTACTGCCTTCAGTTTTTATCATATATATATAGTACAGTACATAATAATACGCCTACCGGTACTCTACTATTTACAAAACCGTAAGCTAAGTTTACATAAACTGCTCAGGTTCACGTGAACTTAATGGGATCTAACTGTAGTTATCTATATATTGTTTAACTATGGCTTAAACTGAGCTGCTGCTAAGTTACAACTGTTTTTGTCAGATAAACATGAAGATAAAGACTTTTTCAATCGTCTGACATATCTTGAAGGTGAATTCAAAGGAACTGCTGTACTTTTGCATAAGCAGGGAATACTCCCAAATTCATTTCAAAATTTGTGGGCTGATGAAAAGATGTTAAATGTTGTAGAGCAAATAATTGGTCCAGAGATTGCAGGTCACCCTGTTTGGAATCTTAGAACAAAGGTGAAGTTTTTAGCACGGTGGAATATCTTCTCATTTTACAATCATTTCATCTTTTACAGAGTTGGTTTACTGCAGTGGCGTCTCCAAACCTTTTTCTGACAAAAAACTTCTTTGCGATGTTGTTTAAATTGTTAAATGTTGCGAATCATTGTTTTTTGTTTTTGCATACTTTTAAAACTCATTCTTGCTGGGCTTGTATTGATAAATTGAATTGTATAATAAGCTTACCTATAACACTTAATCAATAATTAATTTACAGACACCACATAATGAACAAACTACTGTGCCATGGCACCAAGGTGAGTATAAAGTCAACAGTATCAGCTAGGGGTTTACACTATCTTTAAAAACATTTACAAATATTGTGGCTTATTTATTTGGTCACTTGCATAATTAGTGTATTATAATCTTTGCATAGGTTTTGTTTACAGTAACCTAATAATTCCTGGTCAAAAATGGAATTCTTTTTTGTTATTTGCTTACATAAGTACAGTTAAGCCTCGCTAATCCGGACCACTTTGTTTCATCATAAAATTTCGGTTTAGCGCGGTATCCGGATTAATTAATTATCGGAAAGCGAAATATCATTCAATCTTGTAAATATAGCACCGTGTTCAAAAAGCTGTATGCACCTTACTCCAATTCAAACTATGCGTAGGAGTTAGAGTGAAACTGCAACATTATTATGCGTAGTTTATCGGCTATTGTGTTCGTCAACAAACTACTGTATCGTGAATCAATTCTCTTCACTCTTAATAATCGGAGTTTATTGCTATTTATTTCGCACATTTGTTCCAAAACTTTTGTGTTGCAGTCGGACAGCTGGGTTTCTGGATTAAAGGGGTAAAATGCGCAGGAAAAACTCCGTTCCCGGCAGTTTTGTGTCAGATAACGAGGATTCCGGTTGTTCGGGGTCCATATTAACGAGGTCTCACTGTAATAGCGTTCAAAATCTATATCATAATCATAACGTCCGGTTTTTGTTGACCAGACAATGCATACCTTGCACCGTGCAGTTTGGAAACATTGCAGCTCACAGCTTGGATACCACTGGTGGATGCTAACATGGTTAATGGTTGCATGCAGGTATGGTAAGCTCATTCTTTTGTGAGGAATAATTAATCATTTGATGATAAAGGTATATTTTGTTTTAAAGGTTGCGTCTGGTGGCCACAGGAAAGGAATAACTGCAAAACACACTTGTTGTGCTGGAGGAACATGGTATGTTCAGTTGGAGGAGCAGGACATGGTAAAAGAACTTGGAGTGGATTTGTTGAAAGATGTTACCACCTGTGAAGTGCCATATGGAGGTGTTCTATTGATGAACAATGCTATACCACATCAAAGGTAATTTCTACAGCTACAATGTATTTTGGCTTATCTTTTGTGCAGAAGCAAAAGCTTTCATTATCCTTATAAAGCTAACCTGCTTGGGTTTATGAATGCTGTTAAAAAAAGTTCTATATCACCAAAGGGTTTTTTTTCAACACTTATATTTTGCATTTTTGCCTTGTGCCAAACATAGTTTTTTCCAGAACAAGCCTTAGGTTTAAAGATAAGTAATGCTAAGCATGCATTCAAGAAAGGAAGACTATTTTATTACCGTTACTGATGTAGTTAATGTTTAGCTTGGAAAACCGTTCAGAAATTATTCGATGGAGCTTGGATTTGCGATGGCAACGTCCTGATAAAGACAATGGTTTTTATGGCCTAAAAAAGTCTGTTTTAATGAAAACAAGTAAAAATCCAAACTATAAGATTGATTGGTCAGAAATGGCTGGAATGAACAGAACCAAAAAACAAATGGATGCTTCAGTAAGACAATCTTTAAAGTTTGAACATTAGTCTTTAACAAAAGTATGTTTCAAAGCATGACAAAAACCAGTTAGATATATCTTAACTGACATTCTACAATCATAGGGTGAAGACAATGATGAATTTTCGACAGAAATATCTGGACCATGGATGCAACGATGGGAAATAGTGCATCACAATCGTCACACTGAAACTGTGAAACCTGACAAAAGCACTTGGCATAAAGCATAAATAGTTTTAAATACTTTTCCAGTATTGTGTAAATTATCGCAGCAATTACTAACCTGTTTAATTTTTGTGATGTTACATGTGGGGAGTATTGTCTATACACGTGGATAAACTAGTTCTGGAAAAGTTTTTGGCTAAGAAGAATGTTATTGCCTGTTTTATGAAAATATGTTTGCAGTGACTAAATATGGAAAAAAGAATTCTTAATCCATGATCACAAAGAAATTTATTGCTCTGACTATCATGTTGAGGCTTGAACAAGTTATTTATTTGGTAAATTTTGTAATTAACCATGACATACTTCGCTGATACAAAAAATTTCACCCCAATTCCTGAGAATAAATACATAGTACTTTTACCTACTGTCCACAGCTAAAACAAATTAGACTAAATTTCTAGGACGAGTCACACCACAAGTGTGGCCGTTTGAATATTTTTAAGTTCACTTTTAAAGCAATAGACATGAACAATTCTTTCCTGTTATGTTACTTGATGTGGATGCTACTTTGTGGTTGGCTTGCTTGATAATTAAGGTCTTGTCTGTACTCTTTTTTTCAGCAATTGCGTAATGCTTTATTGCCACAACCAAGTTATGTTTTCATATATCCCCGTTTTTTTGCGCTTTTTTTCTATTGAGGTATTGTGTAATGTAATGTTGCTGTTTCGTACAATTTGCCAGTAAAACGGGTGAGAAACTTGGTTCAATCTTTTGTAATGATATATACTGTAATGTAAAAATGTTTTTGTTGAAAATTGTTATTTCGATTTCAAATTTCATCATGTGTAGATGAAGCTTAGGTTCCTATGTTGGTTTTAAAGTTCATTTGTAGAAATATGTGATGAAGCTCATTGCTTGAATTCTATATTACCACTGAAATTGCTGTAAGTCAAGATATTGTATGTTTGTCAGTTGCAGATTTGTTTTTAGTAAGGTTGTCACCTTTTTAGAAGCTTCATTGAATTCTATGAGATTGTAGTGTTTTGGTATTATCAGTGCAATAATGATATTATAATTGTAGCAAGATGTATCCTAAATTGTGATGAGTATTGCTTTTTTACTTAAACTGCATTAGGACTGCACAGGAACATTATCAGATTACTTAAACGGCAGAAAAACGAAAAAGCTATGAGAGCGACAAAAATTTGTGTGATTCAGTTACATTAACCACCTAGCCTGATCTTGGCATGCTGTAGGATCATTTGGGTGTGGACACGCCACCAACACTGGCAAAGTTTTCAGTGTAATTTTAAAACCTGAAATCATGTATCATTAAAAATACTGCTGTAGAACCTCATGTTCATTACAGCTGTTCACAATCTTTTCCTGGTCACTGACCGATCAAATATTTCGTTGGATCGTGATAGGCGTTTTATGAGGGTGCCTCCAAAATATACCAGTTGGCTTGGACCGCCTGGACTGGAATATTGAATTAAAACTTTGTTGAAACCGTGTATTTAGTTAGGTGATTCTACAGTATTTTAAACATATTTTTTGAAACAATGCTGCAAATAAAGCACACATTTTCACATTGATATTAATAGGCTTACACGTCGAGCTATCTTGGTTTTGTATCGTTGTCCAAGATGGCACTCTTATTCTAAAAAAGCGGTCGGTGGACGGTTTTCACTCGTGTCACGAAGTTTTCACACGTCAAAGATTAAACACGATACTCTTACCGAATACAAGAAAAATAAATAAAATATGTAATCACCAAACAAACATAGATCATGTACGGTCACACGCAATAAGTGTACTAGGCTATATTGCATTAGGCTAATAGTAAATCTTTAATATTAAGATTATTTCTAAACGTTGAATATGTTGACATTGTAGCGCGTGCTTCTTAAGCTGTTTGCGAAACTAATGGTGCACCATAGTCGATTGGACACAGTGGCATAGCCACATAACTTGCCGCCCCTGGATTTCGATAAATATGCCGCCTTCTTAAGTCTAGTATTGGCCTACATTACCTCTGTAGAACAGCATCACTACAATGATATTGTTTTGAAGGGACATGAATTCGAATATCACGTTTTGTATCATCGGAGTGAAAGGATCTTACAACCGTGTTTTAGTCACTTGGACCGCAACACGACAAACGACATCAAGAAGGAAATAATATAATCCACGATTAATTTTACTAACCATTGACTATAGTTGCCTATATGTATGATTACGTTAGGCAGTGTTTCTCAACCAGGGTGCCATTTACGTGTCGAAAGTTATTGCCCACTAAACACTAGTCCAGAAAAACGGTTGCGAAAATTATTTTTATTTAATCCAAAAACTTTTTGGTTTGACTATGGGTGCCGCCAAATCTTTTGGTTGTTTGCAGGTTGCCGTAAGCTGAAAAAGGTTGAGAACCACTGTTAGGGGATAGGGGGCCGGGGGCTCAAAAATTTTTAAAAGTGAGTTTTATAACTGCCCTGTTTGTCCACATTGCTCAACATGCGCAAAACAATTAGGCTATGTTTCTCTCCTCAAAATTGCTTTATAACTTTTTGGAATAAAGTGTTTAATAAGTTATAAAAAGATAGCCTATATTGAATGTAAAATGTAAAGTAAGAGTACCGGATAGGCTACTGTATGATTTCTACGGTGTAATGTGATGCTTTTTAAGTTTAGCCTCCCTCTCGGAACCTGCCAGCCACGGATAAATCCAGAATATCCAGATGGCTGCTACGCCACTGATCCATTATGGTCGATGCAAGTTCGTTTATTATCTCCTAATCAGGTTGTGCTTCACCATATGTAGGAATACCATTTGTCATTTATCAACAATCATAATTTTGCAGTGCTTGCCCGCTTGTTTAGTGGTTATTTGTTGATTTACGTGATGATGATGTAACAAGATCCATAATCACGTAAAACAAAATCATTTGCCTATTAAACATCAATGTGAAAATTTGTGCTTTGTTTGGAGTAAATTTTAAGAAATATTTTTAAAATGCTGTAGAATTACCTATCTAAATTCACGCCTTACCCCCTGGAAAAATGTGTCAAGCATTGTTTCCAACTGACGATTTTGTGAGCATATTTACACGTATAAAAATAAATACAGCAGTTCGGCTAATAGCGTTAACAAATTTTCCGTGTACATCCAAGCTATGGCAGTGGAACAACTTTAGCATCCGAGATGATCCCGCACCAACCATGCAAATAAAATTTTAAAAAGAAGAGATCACAAAAACTTTTCTAAGTAATTCGGAAAACAATAACATTCTCCGAAGTTCTCCACTTTCTACTTGTCGCGAGCAATGAAAATTTCTCAAATTAGTCTACAGGCCTACGTGTGAAAGCAGTTAAGAACTCAGTTAAAAAAAGCTATACTCTCCTTCAAAGTCGTAAAAACTTCATTGAAAAATACAAAGGTTTAATAAATTAAATAAATGTTTCGCCAGAACAAAACTAACTTTGAAGCCATCCGTTACAATTCTTCGGCATCAACAAGGAGCTGGGCGAATCTCATCAACTACTGCACATTCTTGTTCCCACGCTAATCAAGATTTTTCTTCAGATTCCGTCATTAAATTTTTGACCACTTTTTTTGCTGATGCGTATTCTTTTGCATACGTCCGACGAAACAAGCTAACTGCTTATAAGTTAAAACCTTTTTACTCAAGTAAAACACTTACGGTTCCATCGACTGAGTGCACAAATTCATTTTTATATATTGTTTCCACATTTGTAAAAGCTTTGATGTGTTGCATCTCGTGTTTACAAGAAACACACTGCGGCTCAGATAACAACCGACCCATGATCCACGGAATTACTCTCGTTATTGAACACCCTCATAGAAAGTATGGTAGGCCAAAGAGATTTAAACATGTGCTTAAATCTCTTTGGGTAGGCATACGTCCGTGATATTGCTGAATCTGGGTTTATTAATTATGCAACCAAGATCATTCGCTAATGACAATGGCCATGAACTTTTTGATAGTTGAACTCAGTGGAGTATGGATACGGTCTGTCTGTGCACAAACTACCGCGAAGTCCATTTCTGATACCAACACTGCAAGCTACCAAACTATATGTAGTTATTGGAGATTTCAATAGTCGCAGTGTACCGGTACCATGGGGCCATGATTAAACAAACTGTTATCAAAACTACCAAACAAAACTAAACGTCGTTCACACCTTGCTCAAGGAAATTACAATGGTAACGCAACTAGAAATCGAATCTGGTTCGTTTTTGGCCTTTGGTAGTTTAACCTTGGTCTAACATGCACTTAGATCAAAGTAAAATCGTTTTTTTTTGAAATCCTAAGACGCGTTAGTACGCTCAAAGTTTCTCTGAATTAAATTTTTAACATCCTCTGGTTTGAATGGTTTCTTAACATGTCAATGTCAGCACAAAGCTTTATTTCTGGAAATCGCTTTGTAGCCTATAGCTTTATAGGCCTATCATGGTATAAATATCTGTTTAGGCATAAACTATTCGCACATTTGTACCTAATAAAATCGTGTGGAAATGTCTTTTAAGCATAATAAAATTCATGTAATTTTTGGAAAAGTCTGCAATGTTAAACGTTTTTTGTTCATTAATTGACACTTTTGGTTGTGGGTTAAAAATTATGTCGTGATATACTACAATTGCGTCTACATGCACGTTGACACGACAGACCCGCCCGCTATAACATACTGCTTGTCCTTATTTTGAACCCTGCAACTTATAGCGCATTGTGCATGAGGGGCGTGGTTTGCTTCTTTTGCCTCTTTCTATCTCGTTTTTCTCTTTTAACTCCTCGGTGTGCATTACATTCTCTGAATCCCTGCCGAAGTCACTTGGAGAGAAAGATACCAAATTAAATCCAGGCGTTTGCAGTTTAAACCGTATTTTGTATCTATCGTTTATTTCTTATCATTTTAAGCAAGGTATTGTTGTTTCAAAGTAATGAAATATATTATTTCGTTCATAGTTGAGTCTATGGGATTATCAGAAACACATTTTTATTTATTCTACCGTGAAAATGAATACTCCTGAACAAGTACAGTTCACAGTACACCTGAAGAAGCAAGCTTATGCTTGCGAAAGAAATTTGTGTCTGTGTGTCTTTGAAATTACCAAGTCGGCGCTTATTACAGAGCACCCCATTCGTCTACTTTCCGCCCATTCAAATGGTCCAGAGTACGGGAATTTTTTCCCATTCCAATGGTTGAAAGTATGCCTTTCTTACCCTAGAGGCCTAGAGTAAGATATATGCATTTGGAATGGGGAGAAATTTACTTCGACAGAAGTATGGTTTGTGAACCCCATTCGTCTATTTTTCCGCCCATTAAAATAGACCTGATTTCAGCAATGGGGTTTCCCACAAACCATATTTCTGCCGAAGTAAACATCTCCCCATTCCAAATGCATATATCTTACTCTAGGAGTCTAGGGTAAGAAAGGCATACTTCCTGCCATTCAAATGGGAAAATGTTACCGCATTTTCACCCATTTTAATGCGCGAAAAGCAGACGAATCGGGTGCACAGTACTATACATATTCTCACCACATGATAAAAATAATGAATCAGTTTATGGTTAGGTTATCAGCTGGTTGACTCGTGTCAAAAAAAATAAAGTTAACCTTAAGAGTGCCAAACTATATCCTGTTTCTTATTTTACTTTAAAATTTGGTTAACACGGTTCAGACAACATATATGTGTATTACTATTGCCTACAGTTGCAATAAATGGCCGTTTAATTACTTTAATTTTTTTTTGGATTTTTTGAATTGAATGAATGAATTTTGGATTTATTAACCGGTTATTTTTCAATGTAAAAATTCCATCCCAAAGCAAATTGGCTTTAATACATGGATGGATTTATTAAGCGGATTCTACTGTACCAAGAAAAAGTGAACGAATGATAAAATTGCCAGCCTACCAAACATTTTACAGCCTGGACTGTATCACGTGTGGAATGTGTGGATGAGATTTTTGTGACACTAAAAAGTGCAAACCGTCATCAAAAAGGTTTAAAAGCGCTGGTTTAGAGTACAAAATAGTATGTACAGAACTTAGTTGACATTATACTGAATGTTTATGACTTCATCCAAATGTTAACAATCTCATCCTCTCATCTTCTTTTTGGTTTCCCTTAGATTATTTTGCTTGCGTTATCACAAGTCACCCTTTGCCGGATTTGTGTGTGAATGGCTCACATTCTATAGTTTTTAGCAGGATATAATTTTTGCCATTAAAACCACGACTCTGGTTAACGTTGAATAAATGTATTCACATGCACGTCTTTGTTTATGTGCATGTGGTATTATGTTATCTGCATATGCGTACTATGTCGAGATAAAAAAAGCTGGAAATGAAGATTATGAAGCTTTATGTGATGTCAATGACTATATAAGTTGCTCTACTGTATTCACATCAGAGTGAGTATTAAATTTAAGTGATTTCATTATAAATCATACCATTATAAATTTACAAAATTTCTGGTAAACCATATTTAGAAGTTTAAATGTTTTTTATTTTAAAGTTAATCAAATAAGCAAGTACCAAATTGGTAAATCACATATCTAATCTGTTAGAGGTTTTTACACGAATGACTGATATGCATGTTTATCTAGTGGCATCAGCAACAGAGTAATATCAGCATGTACTTGCAATCCTGCATATTATAATAATGTGATATGTTGAATGTTAGAATTTAAGAATTCATGAATGTCGGTTGTTATGCAAGTATTTTCTCTCTAAGTACGTTTGTTTTCAGTTTCACCTATTTCCGTCTGATTCTAACTTGCTGATTTTTGATCTAGCGAAAAAGTATGTTTGAATATAAAAGTATAGCATCATGTGTTAGAGTTGAATGCTTATTAAAGGCATATATAATCACCATAAAATCATTGTTTGACATAAAATCATTTATTCCATACATAGGCATTAAGTTTGTAAATAAATGGACTTGGCCAGATGACATCATATTTAAAAATGCATTGCTTTGAAAACTTACCACATGCTTATTGCTGCATTCAAAGATTCTATGTTGCTGCCATCATTGTATAAAAGGGTGTTGCGAAAAATGTAGTCCTATTAATGTATTCATGTTCATGCATTTCATTCTTGTTCGTTCATTCATGTATTAATTAATGTAGTCCACACAGCTAAGCGATATTCACCATAAACATAACCATAAGCCCATAGCTGAACATTTCAATTTACTAGGTCACCTCTATAATGGCATTAATGGTGGCCTTCACAGAGATGCCAATTTTATGCGACTTTATAAATAAACATTTGTTTATTGATTTAAATACAGTATACTATAGCTTTATTTATTCAATTTATTAACTGGTTATACTTTGCAGCAGTTAATTTTATAAGCGTTCCTCCCACACTCTGTTACGTCATTAAAAACTTAATGATTGCTGGGTTGCATTTAGATGTGATGTCACTATTGTGTTTATAGTTTCCAAGTAGATTCTTACCTAGCAACTTTGAAAGTTCAAATCGTGGATGAGGTATAGTACATATATAAAGGCCAATAAAACGGTCATATTTGTTAAGGCTGTCGTTAATGCAATTAAAGAGATAAATAGTATAATAAGTTGTTTCTTGACCGACCCCATGATCAAGGCAGTGTTTGAAAATTAGTTTATGAAATACCGTGACGCTTGAGTTTTCAATGTTATGACCCAGCTAATTGAAATGTTTGGCTACAGGTTTGTGCTTGACAGATATTGCTTCTTTGACCCATGAATCATTTCCTGAAAGTTGATTCTGTTTCTCCCACAAAAATTACTTTGAGAGCAGCGTTGACATCAGATGGCATGTAGACAAATGATGTTAGTACTGTGGCATGGTAGTCTTGTAGGATCCGCATGCCTCAATTAACTCATTTTGTACAGTTTTACTGCTTTATAATGCATTAGAAGGAACTTTATGTTGGTAAGCCGTGATAGAAGTATCACCACCAACGACACGAAATCGAAGAAGTGCTCGAAAACTACCTTCAATCTGCTCACGAGAAAAGATGTCTAAACGCCCATCATCACGATGGCAAACCTTGTTCACTGCACAAGTTAATAGTGGCCACAATAGATTTCAAAAAATTTCATTGAAGTTTGTACAACTCGTTGGAATGTGAAGTAGTGCGATCAATCATGACACCTTCTGTAGATTTGTAAAGTTTTGAAAAATGTATTGATTTTTCTACTGAAGCAATGTGTTACTATCACAGGCGTGGTTTTTGAAATAACCCACTGTCTTTGAGAGCTGTGTTGCTATTTCACCATAGGGTGATTGCACTAATCTTCCAAGTCTAACTCCACCTGCAGTAGCTGGAGAAAACAACACGCAAGGCCCATAGAACAACCCTCTTTTCAAAAGACTACACACAGCACTGAAAACCACCATGTAATGCTACAAAGGATATTTGTAACTCTTCGGTGCCTTCCACGGATTTTCCAACAATGAGATCTTTTCTCCTGACTGAAGTGTATAGACCTTACCCAGGCAATCACTAATGTCTAATGGGTTTGCAGACACTAATGAAAAGCAAGATGGATTTTCCGTCGTCGAAGAAGATATGGAAGGTCTTTCATCTGAAGAGCTAACTGCCAACGCAGAAGTTTTTGCAGAGCCCTGGTCATGGCTATAGCTAAAATATGCCAGCAAATTTGACAGCAATATTTTCAAAAATTTTGCTACATATGCTATGCTAACCTGTAAATGGAAAGAAACCCTGCCTATCTACATATTCACACATAAATTATATTTTCTTCTAAAAACCGCTTTCAATATCTTACGTTTTTTGCTCTCTTTCTATTTCACCGGAAAAAATTGTGCGTTCAAAGCGTTTATTAACTTAAATGTTCTAACGTAGTAACCTAAATGTACCTTTTAATCTGCATCTGACTTCAATTAAATCTCAAATAACTGATAATTCATGATATCATATCAACTATTGGCAAGTTTAAAACCTCTAGTTTGGCACAAGCTACTATAACTACCCACAAGCATAGTACTGTATTGAATGTCTGCAGAAATGAAATACAGTAAGCGAAGTTCTATAACTTAACTATTAAAATCTGTATATTATAAAACCCGTTGCAATTGGCAAAGCCTATAGGGTTTTAGGCTAACAATATAAGCTGCTGGCTTACTGATTACCATTATCGTGATCTTATTTAGCAAGGTCTCTAACTTTAAGTATGAAAAAGTTCAATGCAGAGTAACAGCTTTAAACAGGCGTAATTACCTAATTAATAGTCCTAATTTGATGCGATCGAGATTGTATATCCTAAACTCTGTGACTGAAGTATGATTAGTTTTACAGTAATTTCGTATATGTTTTGATTTAAGATTTGGTAACCCTTGTTGTTATGTTTCTGTCAACGTGAAGGCCTTCTGGGCTTGGTAAACTTGGTGGTTGGCATCGTTCTAACCATCCATATTCAGATTGCAACACTGGAATTGACCACTTGCGAGTTTGCTACAAGTCGCTCATATTGGGGAATTCCCCAAACTGAAACCGTTTAAAGTGACACCCCCCTTAAAAATTTTCTATATCCACCCCTGTATGTGTCGGATTTGAGTTACTCCAAGAAGATCAGGGGCGATATGCGCAGTTCTCACTAATAGCATTAACTTTGGTAGTGAGACTATATAGTCGGGCTTGTAGCATGCATTCATGTTCAGAGATCTTACTAGTAGATCCTGCTATGGCTACTAGCAGTTAGACTATCAATTTTTGCTCAGATTTGCTAGTGTGGTCGAGACCAATAAATGAACAAAGAATGGATGATTTCGTGCACACTGTGATGCCAAAATGTCTGTCTGTGTGTCTTTGAAATTACCAAGTTGGCGCTTATTACAGTACTATTACGTATTCTCACCACATGGTAAAAATAATGAATCAGTTTGTTAGGCCTAAAATAGGGTCGTCGCCCACAGTTTGCTGTCCACTGTTATAAACTTATAGTAGATTAAAGTAAATCCGGCAAGTGCCCGAAACACCATAACTTTTGCATCAACCAACACAAAAATTTGTATATGCGGTAATAACTTAGTAAGAGAAGAACGCCTGTTTTTCTCTGCTGAGCAACACACGTGGCACCATGTTAGCTGTAGCACAGTTGTTTGCGCAGCAAGAAATGGATCAGAATTGTTAACTTTTGCATCGCCTCATTTTTCAGGAAAGCTTGTAATCCATTCTGAAGGAAAAATGGCTGCAAGTTATAAACTAAAATGTATAATGCAGTAAACTGGCATGTTTTAAATACACAGCATGACTATGCACAAATAGGCACCAAAAGCCTATAGAATTCAACATAAACCATTGTTTTTTGAGTGTAGTAGTGCTTGCCGCGAGACTATCAATAGGTATACAGATAAAACGGTTTAGGTTTGGTGGGCACTTTTAAAAATTTTCAAAAATAATACAGTCTCTTGGATACCCACGGAGTTGACTTCAATGATTTTATGTTTCATGAAAGCCAAATAATAAATGTTTTTTGTTGCAGATATGGAAGAGGCTTTGGTATAATTCAACATGTTTTTGGTCACGATCACTTACTGAACCAGCCAAATGGTATATTTGGTTTAATGCTTTTTGCATTGCAACTGACAGGTTTGTGATAAACATTGATTGGGTGCATTGGATCTATCAAAATTAAATGATTTTTTTTGTTGATACGTACATTTCGGTCATGCAGTATATATGCCTAGATTGGTTTTACGTATAATGTCTGCAAATTTGCATTTATCTAGCGCAGTTTCATTATTCCAGACAGATTTTTGTATAGTTATGAATGAATGGGTATAATGGACGGAATATACAGTATGTATTATATGGAATATATATGGTCAAACGTCCTAATTAGGCGCACTTTTTTGGAAACTTTCCTATTACAAGTTTGCTTGTACATCAACTTGCAATAAGTCACACTTGGGTGGAAGATGGTACCTACCTACACTTAAAATAATAAAAGTTTTAAATAAGAGCAACTACTTTTCGTGTAATTAGCAATTTGCACTGCGATTTTATTGCGGACCAAAAACATCAAATTAGCCGTACTGGTCCCCAAAACATACGCGCTGAGTATAGATGTTAAAAAAAACATTCACTTGATTTGCTTCACGAGGCACGTGCCAAATAAACGGAACAGACGATGTACAACTAAATACGATAACGTGCAGCTGTACTTTATGATTATTCTCGGTACCTAACTAGCTCAGAAACTAATTAGTCACTCTAGTAAATCTGAAACTTTCTTTGTTAATTAATTCGTATGCCTAATGGTATTAAGTTGAAATGCCATTAATGGTTCGAATTAAGACCCACTACTTTTTGTTAATATGTATTATGTTTGGTGAAGGTAAATAGTAAATATCGCAAATAGTATTGTCTGCTAACAATAGAATGGCGTGCTGTTAATATCAAAGTCAGTTATATGCATCTTTGAATTTCTTGGCGTTTGTCCTTTTTCAACTTATTCTGTATTGGATGACCTTATTCATGAATATTTATCGAATTGCGTTGCTTAATCCAATAAAATGGGTGAGTACAACAATAGGCTAAGACGATGTTTTTCACCTTTTTACGCAATTTATTGAAGTATTATAGCGTAATAAAAACAAGTGAGGCGTAACATCGGAGAAAAATTAAAAGACATGAGATTTAATAGACTAAACAAAAACAAAACACTTGGGGCACAGCACCTGACAAAATAGAAAAGAGCATCAATAAATAATAAATAGCAGTAAGATTGCTGCAAAACGTTGCAAAGCAAACAAACAACAACACACGAGCAATTCACATCAAAAACTTCGTTGCCACCTCTACTCTATCTAAAGACTTGACATCATTGAATACACACTTCACTGCAGCAAACACCCCTCTTCCTTCCTTTTCCTAGTTCCATCCCTGAGGGACTTCTGATATGTTGTAGACAGGAAAAAATGAATATCGCGTTGCCTTCTTCAGCGAAATTTTGTTTTGCTGCGTAAACAAGTTTACCCGGTGTCTACCTGGCAAATCTACTTTTTGCGTAAAATGCTTCCATTCATGTTGTAATTAGCTGCAATACTTCGGCAATTCCCTTTACCTTCAGAAATTTATCAATAGCACTTTTCATGTCCTCATCAGTTCACTATGTTAATTTTTTTTGGTGGAACCTTCCGGTATATTTCAGTTTAAACATTAGAATTCCTTTAGCGACAAGTACAATGTAGCTTTTCATCCACAATTTGATAGTAGAGACCCCCTTTTCATGTCTTAAATGGTTTAAAGGCTTTGCCATTCTATTTCCTTGTTTAGTGGGTCTACTTTATTAGGTTTTTGCAATGGACATGGGCATAAATAAACTGCTTTATGAAACATACTTAACAAATAAAACAAAGGTTTACATATTAAAAGACACCAAAGAAAAAAAGAAAAAACCTTAGTAACGCGAAGAGTCGTCTCAAGAACACTCAGGTTACCTGCATTTTTTATGTGCAAACAGCAAAATGCGTACCAAATTCAAGCGTACATTATTTCTTCTAACTCTGGAGAAGATTTAAAATTTTTTTACCTGTGATCGAAGACTAAGATCCTCCTTTAGTAACTGACGTAAAAACTTTTTTAAATTTACCAACGTAGAACGTGCCACAACAAAGTTCAGACAGCCAAAGCAAAACATGTTATTAGCCTAAATTTAATAGACTGACAAAATATGTTCAGATGAGAAGGTCAGACGACATGCAGTGAGCAGGTTAGATGAAAGCATATGGTTTAGCATATGGTTAGATGAAAGATAGGTCAACAAAAGGACATAAAAGACGATAATTTATTTTTTGTTTGATTTTTATAATGACCGATGCTAGTTTTTGGGGACAAATCTGTGTGCGCCCGATTTAGGCTGTTTGACTGTATTATTAGAAATGTACTGATGCCGATGTATCAGTCCTTCTCAACATTGTCATCGGCTGATGTTTGTGACCTTTCACAAAAGCAACGATTAATGCGATGTGGTATTTTTCTAAACCTTGACAGCTAATTTGCCGCTTTTGCAGTTGTAAACTCATATTTATACGTATGCACACAGTGTTTTGTTAAAATATTTTTGGAGACCAAAACTTAAAATTCTTCAACGGTCTCACAAAATTAGCATTTCTGCAAATACAGCCAAAAATTTAAGGTTACAGGTTAATTTTTAATTGATTGTGTTCCTTTAATATTTCTTAGTGTTCGCCTAAAGTACTAAACAAAACCGAATAAAAACCCTGTGCTCTCCGTTAATAGCAGGTGTTTAGACTGACGGCTACTTTAACTCTACATTCTGTAATGTGTAATGTGTCTTTTTTGAGGCTTATACGCCGGAGAAAAAATCTGAAAAAAAAATTATGTCGCTCGGCCAAATTCTGTTTCGATAAAAAGACCACATGTGATCATCTTTAGGGTAGTTGATCAACTGAGTGACACATTGGTAAGTACTGTTCAAACTACAATAATGGGTTAGGGTTAATTATGTCACTCGAATGAATAATTTATGTCATAATTATGTCACTCAAATACTGTCACTCAAATGAACTGTCACTCAGATGATATACAACCCATCTTTAGATATCAAAATTAAAGAATTTTACATGCAGAGTAACTGTTAAAGTCTGTTGAAGTGTTGTTGAAAGTCATGAGTGTCGATGGACCAGTAATTGCTTTGCTTTTTGGCTGACATTCAACTTCCGGCATTTGTAGCCTATTTTTATATTTAGTTTTGTTACGTTGTGAATACTAATGAAAGTTATTTCTCACAACCTCCCCTTTTTCTGTACAAACCGCAAAATGCGTTCAAAATCCAAGCACGCGTTATTGCTTCTAACTCTGCAGGAGATGTTTTACATGTGGCCAAGTCCTTTCATTTAAATAACATAAAAACTGGTTCGAATTACCAGTGTGAAACATGCTAAAGCAATTGCAGACAAGTTATTGGCCTAAAATCCATAGCCTGACAAAATACGTTCAGACGAGCAGGTCACATTGCATGGAGTGAGCTTATCTTTAGCTTGTGGTTAGATGAATGATAGGTCAGCAAAAGGACATGAAAAGCGATAGTTTTTTTTTATAATGAATGAACCTGCATGTACTCAATTTGGGACATTTGACCATAATAAAAGTTTTGATATGAAATGAAACAAAATGTCCTTTTAAATTTTTTGCTACATATTTGTACTAAGTTACAGTGATCGCTGCTTTATAAACCATCTGTTAATCTTTTTGGTTTGCTCTTTTGCATGTGACAGTTAATAATGATGTTTACTTCATAATGAGGTGTGAAGATTAGATTAAAATATTTGCTTTATGAAACTTTTGGCATAAATTGAAAAAAAATTATTTTAAAAGAGCAAAATTTTCTATGAAGCAGATCATAGAAACAGTACTCAATTGACAAAATCACCCAACACAGTTTTAAAGATATTATCCTTATCTATGTTTTGCCTTTTCATCAGTTGTTAGTTAACTTATACTATTAGGTAACAATCCACGAAATTGCCTCTCATTGTCCTAAAGCAAATTATAACCTACATGCCGGTAAATTAGGGTATTTGAATATCACAAAGGTCAACATGAACGACTCCCGAATCTATATGTATCAGCACCAAATGATAAAATTTCATCAAAAAGTTGCCAAATCTTGCTTGTAATGTGACATTATTGCTACAAATTAGTGATCAAATGGCAATTTGAAAAACAAAATTTGTATATAGATGTCCTTCAGTAAGAAATGTTAACTTAATTTAGCTTAGCCTGGAAAATAAATCATCATTTTTTACGAAGTTAATAAATTTATAAGTATTAACTTATATTCGGGATCGCCATTGTCAGTATATATGTTTGCCCATATCTTCCACACAGGTGATATTTGGCGAATCTATTTGGGTTTGGGTTGTTACTGGCTCATCCTTGTCACATACTGTACTTATGTTTGTGCTATGCTACATAATGTTAGTTGTAATTTATAGACGATGATGATGCCTTATGAGCAAGGTATATATTTTCAACATAGACTCTTCATGACCACAAACTTTGAATAGGGAAATCTCGATTTCACTTTTAATTTGTACATTTGCATGTCCAATTTTGTACATGAAAAAAAGGGTTGTGACTTATGCTTGAGATGTTATATACGGTTAATTTAATGTGGAGTTAATGTTATGAGGAAGAAAACAGACTTATGGACTGCAGTATATCACAAAACGTGTTGTGACCCGCTTAGCTCAACGATGAGCAACAACGGAAATCAGGGCTAAAATTCCTAAAAAATTGTGCCTATGATGAAAAAATATTAAATTGCTTAGCAGAGTTGAGTGTAAACGCACACATCAAAAAAATTAAAAATTCAGTAACTGCTTAACTACGGAGTAGTTCAGCCACAGCCTAACTATCCACACTGCTCAAGTACAAACTAAAGACTGTTATCACATACTTCAGTTAATAAGCATTTCTAACTTTATGTGTAAATATCTACCAGCTTAAAGCATAATGTGTGTGCAAGCTCAACCAAAACATAAAGCTATAGTATTTACCTCAAAAAGTTGATTATTAATATGATTGTTTGTATTTTTGCTATAATTTACATGGTTTATAATTTTTTACAGGAATTTTTTGGAAAGGAAAAACCATGTCTGCATTTTTATTTTGGACTACTGGCACAGCAATTTGCGGATGCATATATCTGGCATACATTTTAGCTTTTGTTCTTCATGATTTCTGTGTGGTTTGTGTTTCAACATATGTGGTAATTGTATTATTGCATTACCTTAATTATAAGTCAATAAAGCAATATAACAGAAATTATAAAAAAGAAGCATGACTTCTAAACACCATTAAACTATTTTAATTTTTTCTGAATAATAATGTAAAACTAAAAATAGAAGGTTTTTGAAAGATTGAAAAAGATTTTGCTTGTATATTCTGTGAAAATGTTTTCATTGTCATTAATCTACTCATTTCTTTAAAAATAATAACCATTACACATTTGGTGCCAAACCACATAGATCCTCAGTTCAGTGCCAAACCTTGTAGGTTTATATGTTGCTGTCTTTCACATTGGTCAGTGGGATTATTGAAGGAAGGAAGGTTGTGTTGTTATGTATTGGTAATAGGCTAGAGTGCGTTATTTTATGTCAGTTTACTTAATTGCATGTCTGCATTTGTCGATAGGTTTATTGGCCAACATTAGTGTGATAATAGGGAAAAAAACCTAACATCCTGGCACTCAACATCACCCACATAGTAAGTCCTGGCCCCTGAAATGTTTGTTTTAATGGTGATTTTCAAGTTAATTCATCATATGTTATTAACCTGTAATTTTATGCAAAATTTTTGCTAGCATGTAAGCTGTTTCGTGTATTACAACGACGGAGTTATTTTGAAAGGTTGTAATATTTAACATTTTATTACATTTAAATCGTTATGTGCGGAGTGTGGATCTTGAACAGGGGTGTAACCAAACCATGGCTCGGGAGATGATTTTGTCTGGCCCGCCTCACTTTGCCACAAATGAGCATATTGTATTGTTGCCTATTCAACCAAGCAGTAATCTTGCCTGCCCTCGTCATTTCTCATGCTTACCTAACCCTTTGTGAAAAAAGTTTGGTGACGCCTGATGTAGCATAACCACTAGTATTTTGTTTACCATATAACGCAAATGTAAGTAACTAACCTTGCAGTTGATGTTTGCATTGATGTGCAATTGAAAACCTGCTGGATTTTATGTTTCATTTTCATTTTTTTTAGACATAGTACAGTATATCATTAATTTTTTGTGATGCAGTAATCATCAAAAGTAATGTAAATTGCTTTTCTATGTGTACGTGTATATGATGAATATATATGTCGAAATACAACAAAATTGAGGTCAGCATTAAGGTTGGACAAAATCATCGCAAGTTCCAAAAGATGACATTTGTCTTTATGGGTAGTAAGCATTTGTCCTCAACTCTTTTGACCAGACGTTTTGGAGAAGACTACTATTCGCATGTGTGTTCCTTTTGCATTGTTGCTTGCCATGTTACATCACATTTCAGTAGACTATGGTTTGACATTCATCTTTACACTGTAAAGGATTTATTTGAGTGCTTTTCAACCTTTTTGTTATCTGAAACCCACCATTAACAAAAGTTAAAAAATAGATATATCTGTAGCATAAGGAGTAATAATGGAAAATATCCAATGTCAACCCCGCAGTCACTCTACCTTTTTTTCTTTCAACTATCCAATTAAGTTACTGAACTGCTTTAGCTTCATATCAATAGCAATAAAATCCCATAAACCCGATTATAAAGAGTGAAGTGAAAATGATTCACGATTGTCCTAGATGCAGTAGTTAGTTGACGAAAACAATAGCCGATTATTATACTTTTTAAACTCCTACGCATAATAGTTGACGAAAACAAAAGCCGGTTATCCATGCATAATAATGTTGCAGTTTCACTCCTAAAATAAACGTTTGATAAAAAGGTGTTGAGCTTAAAATATCCGATTTCTTAAATAAATTATTATCGTTATAGTGAATACAAAAACGGTTTCACAGTTAAAAAATATAATGTTTTGGTCATGTTCATATTTTAATAGTTGTGATCGACCAAACCTATGTATGTTCTGAAATCATAAAATTTCAACAAGTTTCTCTATTGATCTATGTCTATTAAACTTGTGTGTCTTTTCTCCACTAAAATTATTTCATGGACTTTCAATAACCCTAGATAGAAACATACCTAAACATATGATTGGAATCTTGCCACCAATCAAAAATAAATTTTTAAACACCTAGTGCCGTTCATAGGCACAATACATGTAAGATTTTTTGCCTTTATGTAGGAAAAAGAAGCAAGCAACCACGCTGAGTTTATTGGTAATATCAAAAACCGTGACCATCTGAAGTTGAGTATCTGAGACTATATAGTAAATAAAACTGACATTTATTACTGAAATGTTAAATGCAGCATTGTGCCAATTAATTTAGTGCACAAGGTGCCCAGGTATAATACGTCTTGACCACAAAAACAAGATTCTAATCTTCAGGATGGGGTTTCTTTGTGTAGGTATTTCTGTTCACCATCAAGATCTACTAAATCCAACTGAACCTATGCCGTTTATTGCCATTACCTTATGGCCTTACGTGCCATGTTTTATCAGCTTAGTTGTATATGAGGCCATGTATTTTTTGTCTAAAAGTTGTAATTGCCTCAGTATCCCATTACAAATAACAATATTGCATATTTTTGGGTTTCAATGTTGTTTTATTTATTGTTTTTGTCTGCCTGATTGTACTACTTTTATATTGGGCTTAGCAGCTGTAGTAACAATGACTCAATTTTAGTTAAGAGCCAATTTGTAAATACTGCCTGTTTTAAAGAGGTGTCAAACACCTAAAACTAAGATCTCTATGAATTTGTTGGACGTCCAACGTAGGGCTTTAAAAAACCTATTTAGATCTATCAGAAGGCAGCATGGTTGGTGTTGTTTTCAAGCCTGGGAATTACCCTAGCAGTTGGCGCGCTTCAATGTCTCAGACTCTCAGGTTGCGTGCAGAATTAGGCTAAAAGTTAGCATGAAAGTAGCTAAAATTGTTTTTTAGACCAAAAATTCTAGTTTTTTTTGCCCCTCTGTAAAAAAAGTTTGAATCATGGTGTTTTAATGGCATTTTATGGAATGGTAGTTCAAAGAATACTAGATTGACATGCAAAATTTCAGAGAGACCCATGGAGGATTTTTCGAGTAATCAGTCTCTTAGTAAATTTACTGTATAATAAAACAAACAAAGATTTTATGGCATTTTTTGGTGTTTGATGGCTCCTTAAGCGTAGCGGATTTCTTTATAAACCAGTGGTAGGCAAAATTTTATTACGATTGACCAAACTTTCTTTTCATAAGCAATTGAAGGCCCAACACTACACGCACAATGTACATAATGCAGTAAATATTACAAAGTAACTAATAATTTTCATTTATTTTTTTGCAGCAGACATTTGTTTTGTTTGTTTGTTTTCATTTGATCATTAATTTTTGCAATTACGTCAAGCAAGCAAGATTTAGACTCTTTGATAAAATTTTATCATTTGGTGTTTATACGAATAGATTCGGGATTCATTTGTGTTGACCTTCATGACATTCAGATTCCCCTAACCCAAATAATTCTTCTTGAGTCAAATCCCTAGTTCGCACGTACCACATAAGCTGGCATGAACTGTTAAAATTCAAGTTGTGAGCTTAACTGGGATCTCACTGTAATTAGTTTCATAAAAGGTGCTAAAATTGCTGATGGTTCTGTTTTGTTCAACCCAAGTCTTGGTGTGAATGTTTCCTAATAGTGTCAAGCTTGCTGTTTTTGCCTGGAATTGAACACCTGATTTTCTTTTTTGTATTTGTTTGGTTTAAATTTTGTTAGCAATTATTGCACAAAACTCAATTTATGTGAATTTGCAAAAAAAAATTGAACTGAAACTGCAAAATAAGGATTCTCACTGAAGCGTTTTTTGCAATTCCCTCAACTTTCTTTAGTAGTATTGCAAAAAATTTCAAAATTTTATGAAAAAAGTTGTTAACAAGTCTATTTTAACCCATTATCCCCTGCAAGGTGATGTTTGTCTGGTGTAGGTATTTTGATGTGTTCGTGTTGTCCCATCTACTTATATTTAAACTATTTCATAAGCATCATTACATTTGTTAAAATTAAAAATACCTATGATGCCAAATAGAAGCAACATGCTGGAGATGTTTTTATATTTTACAATAGTAGAGTGTACTAATCATTACCTGGATTACGAAATAAAATGCTTTTTTTTACTTTTGTTTATTTATCTATGTTACATCTGACAATATCAAAAATTGGTTTTAACAAGTTGAATGTTGCTAATGGCCTGATTTTGTCAACCTCCATATAAATAAAAAAGCAATGGCAGAAAGTAGTCGCAACTCAGATTAACTTTTGTGGTGCTACTGTCATCTGCTATTGATTTTATAAATCAGTTGTATGAATGTTATTATAATCATTAATATATAAATCTAGTTTTTCTTTTGCTTACATAAGTTTTGTTGTTGTAGATTGCAGATCATTTAACTAAATTTTTTTATATTTATTTTCAATGTTTTAAAAAAATTTCATAGTTTGTATAGAAAGCTGTGCACATGACAGCCAATAAAGCTTTATAATAAAAAGTTCGGAAGTGTTTATTGATCATCTGGAAACAAACAATGGTGAGCTTTTAATGAACTAGTGACATTTTTATTTTTTATGGTACTGATAATAAAATAGTATCACATCAGACAACAGAAATATAAAATGTAGTTGAGATAGGGTTATTTATAGCCTACTGCATTATGTGCAGATAAAAAGAATGTGATTGGAAGTGCGGTTATATACAGTGGAAGCACAAAATGTTAAATCATCAGCTGAAAGGGCTGATAAGACTACTTTAAATCATCCAATTTTTTTTAAGAAGCTGGAAAACATGCCTGTAGGATAATAAATGCACTTTTAGCTATCAATTAATGAGTGTTTTTCTCGTATTTAAAAAAATTAAATATCAAGTTTGTTTAATATTTATTCAATTAAGCACACTAGTTTACATTGTAATAGTAGTATTAAACGTAGCACTGCACTGGTTATGCCCAGCCGTCAAATCCATTTATAAACCAAGCACCCTCTGACTCCCCTGGGGTAGCATAGTAGTTTTTCGTTATATATCATAACCTTACTGCTTTTATTGCACTCAGTTTATTCTTACTGTTAGATGAATAAATTTATAACTACAGGTTCATGACAGCCACGACTGGAGTTTTCAAATGTTATACACTGAGTCTACAAGAGAGTTAATGGTGAATAGGCATTGAATTATATAATGTAAAATCAACTTTGGTGTTTCTAGCCTACAACTTTGTTTGTTAGTCAGCTCGTTGGCAAGCAAAGGCACGTGGCTCTCAATTTTGCAACCAATTTCGAACTTGTTTCGTTGCCGTTGTAATGTCTTTGGGCAGGACATGAATGATGCTTGTACCTGTTCAGTGATACTGGTGAACTACTACATATTCAGTAGTTCACCAGTATCAGTACGTTTTAAAAAAATCAACAAAAAAAAATGCTAAACATTTGAAACTGATACTAAGACAAGCTTATTAACAGAGTCTTAAACGATGAGACGTTATCACCGAAATAAATATTGTAATATCATGTCAACATCTCCTTTACAAAGCAAATCACGGTTCCACGACAATTAACCGTGGGAAATTGACCGCGAACAAACTCACCGGGGACAACTGACCGGGGGACAACTGACCGTGACGTAAATTTACCTAGAACCAACTGACCTTAAATCATATTATCACTTAAATCATATAATTTGAATAAAAAACAATGCTAATTTGCGTAAAAAATAAAAATAAAATGCGTAGTGGTTGATTTGTGTCGCCGGCCAATTTCTTGCCGGTCAGTTGACCACGACCAATTGTCGCTGGTGAATTTGTTCACGGTCAATTGACGTGATCCCGCAAATCACCATGGTGTTTAAAATGTGGAGTTATTTTTCGATTACTTATGGGTAGGGCGATTATTTTTTGACTTGTCAAAAAAAGTCAAAAATTTGTCAAATTTACAGCGTTAGGTCAAAAATTGTCAAAATTGTTTAAAATGTCAAATTTTTTTACCAAGTCGAAATTGCTTACAAACTGCATTGTCGTGGTGTCGTAGAGGTTGCACTGTAGGTGAACTTGTCATTTTACATTGTACACCGTGCAGCCTACTTTATACTGTTGTAAATGGCCCATTGTCTACTTATTGTGAATCAGCTCTTGCTTCGGTTTTGCTTTAGATACTTCATGTATCTTTAGTTTAGAATAGTGGTTCCCAACCTTTTTTGGTGTCGGGGCCTAATCTCAAAGTTCAGAGTATGTATGGAGCCACATGAAAACACTCAAGTAATTAGAACGAAAATTTTAAAGCATAAAAGCATGTACCAACGAATGCTAACAAGAAAAATAACACAAATCAATTTTAGTGTCCAACTTGACTCCCACTCCAACTGACAAGTCAAAAAATAATCGCCCTAATTATTATAAATAGATTTTTTATATTTTTTGAGGGATTTTCAGGGGTCAATGAGAGCCGCAAGAAGGCTAGCTTGGTACCGCATGCGGCTCTAAGAGCTAAGGCTCTAGACAAATGTATTGAACAGTTTTTGTTGTGTTTTAGTTGCAGTTTTTTTGGCAGTGATTTGTAATTAGCTCATTTCCCTTTTCAGAATAGGCTAGGTCTGTGTTCAGATTTTTGCCCTTCTTTACTACAATAAATTTTAACCTTTTGTACAATAATGGGTAATTTAACTACTTGAAATCTGCATACGTCAAAATTTGTCAAAAAAAAAGTTTTTTAATGTCAAAATTTTCAATTTTTAGGTCAAAAAATAATCGCCCTACTTATAGGATAAAGTATGGTAATTATATCCTGGGGAGCACTACACTTGAACTAAGCAAAACTTTGTGTTATCATTGGTTGTTCGCAAACATTTCATAAAGTTTGAATTCGGACTGGTAAAGTTATATTGAATTATCCTAAACTTTGCAGTTTGAGGATGAGTTTTTGCACAATAATTCATATCAAAGTTATTGAAATGAGCTACATGCTTATGTAATTGTAAATAGTATTAACTCATAAAAATAATTTCACTTGTGCAGTTATGGTAGTAGTGCATGAATCTGTTATGGCTTGAAATAAATAGAATACTGGTTATCAAACAACAGAAGCAAAGTGCACTTTATGACTTTTTAAAATTTTTTTTTAGCCCAAGAAACATGGCGTTAGTTTTGATGAGAAGAAAAGTAGAATGTTGGATTTTTTTTATGAAAAAAAAGAGTTTTTCCATCTGAAAGAAATTGAGAAACTAGTTCCAAAATGTAAAGGAATCAGTGAGTATATTGGATAAGTTTAAAACAAATGCAAAAAACAGAAATAGTAACGAATACAACAAGCATTATATTTTTGGTGTTTCAAGTCTACATCTACATCACTTATTTTTCATTCGTTACAGGCATTTCTTTGTAGTCGTTTAATTTTATGTAGTAGATATACCTTGATGTTTCGGCTTATAAAAACATTCTGTGATTTTTTCCCCGGTTCAACGAATTGTTAACATGCATGGCAAAACCACATTTCAACAGCATATACTGTCTGTGGTAATAGTTGGCTGATTGTCCATCTATTTGCATTTGTACATAAACATGGGGGTTATATGTAGCACTGAAGGATTTATTGCAATGGTCGAAATAGTACTAAAGAGAGACATCATTGTTTGAAACTTTCAAGACCAAATTCTGTTTGTAATCTCTGTTTTACATATGTCATCTGGCAAAATAATGGTACATTACCTGGATATTTAAAATTATAACTTGTTTTATTGTTAACTATATGGCAAAGAAATTTTGCATATGATCGCCACTGTACAGTTTAAATAGGCTTGGCGACAGTATCCATCCTTGCTTGATGCCTTTTTGATCATTCAATAGTTTCAGCTAGTACCTTGATTGCTTGTTTGCCGTCATTGCTTAAGCAAGGTGGTTTTTGGCCACCCAAATTAGATACGGGGGCTGCAAACTGTTCAAGGGAATTATAACATCCAAATGCAGAAAATTAAATTGGAAAGAGAAGGAAAAAATTGGTTAAATCGGTAAAGTTTGGTCTTAGTAAATGGATATTTTAAAAGTAAAAGTTTGGGATTTTACGTTGTACGAAAATACAAAGCTTCTTATGTGCATATGTTAAATGGCTGTTGTAACAATTCTTAATGTTTCACTCGGTCAAATGCTTTTGCATAATCAATAAAGTATTGGTGAACTGTTGATATATTGCACTCTGCATATTGGGCATAACCTACATTGGAAATGCCACGTTTGAAAATTGTCACAATTACTATATCGTAGTTTTTTGTTTGGCTATTTATTTACAATTTTTGTCATTTTAATTTACTTAAACATTTATGTTAAAGCTCCGATGTCAGTTAAAGAGGTGGTTCAAGCACTTGTGGATGATGGCTTTATTAACTGTGAAAAAGTTGGATCTAGCAGCTATTACTGGGTGTTTAAGAGCCAAACCTATAACCAAAAACAAAACAAATTAAAAAGGTTACAAGGACAGTTCCAATCACTGCAGACAAAGCATGAAAAAGTTCTTGACCAACTTAGTGAAGCAAGAAAGAACAGACAAACTTCGGTAGGCAATCATCACCAACTATATATTTACTTTAGTGATCAGATTTTACCAGTTAAGACTAAGGTTTAACATCCGGTGTAATGGTTTCGGGAATTCCCGTGATTTAGTGACTTTTTCAACTTCTTTCCCCTTTTTTATTTGCAAAAATTTTCTGGTTTTCTAAGTTAGCAATGTAATGTTAAAAATACAACAATATATTGCAAATTTTCACAATCGACAAAATGTGTAATTGGATTGTTATGGCGACATAACAGTTTTTGTATTAAACTTACCGGCATGCTGTTTACAAAAACTGGCACAGCTTTAGGCTAGATAATAATGCAGAATACTGGTCTTAACAGAATGTTTGCAGGACATAGTCTTGCCACTCATAGCTGTACATGTTTTTTATCCATGTTATATGCAAAAGTAAGTTTATTGGTGAGACACTTATTGCAAAAGGTTTTCACCTTTCTCTTGCAGAATCAAGTGTTATGAACTTAATTCATTTTCAGCAAAACATCATTCAAAACATATTAGGAAAATAAATAGAAGTAAAACTTCAGTGTAATGCCATCAATAATAATAACTCATTTTATTGTCACTCTAGATGAGTGCACCTCAGCTTATTTTGACGATACACGAGTGCAACATTCATTTGGTCTACAATAACATCCACTATCAACAGTGGCAGATAATGATTGAAAATGATTGATAATAATTTAATGAACATATAAATCTGAACCCTATGAGATTGCTTGGATCATGCGAAGCTGAAAATTAACAATTGTTGAAAAATCAAATTTGGGATGTTGGAATAAACAGCTTCCAGACATCTATAGTCAGTATTGTGTCTGATGGTGCTTTGATGATGAAAAAATTGGGTACATTTTTCCTAATTCGTCACCAACTCGTCTATGACAAAGCCTGTATTTGACTCTGTGTGATGTTCTATACTAGACTGGAAGTGTTGCTCATGTTGCTGTTAAAGATCAAATGGAAATGGTTCAAGAAAGCCTCATTGTAGCATCTCCAACTACAAATGAAACACCTGTTTTCAATCTTACAATAAAGGATGTACCCGAAAAGGTGCGAAAAGTGGTTAAAATATTTAGGAAAAGTGCGTTGAAAAATGAAGTTTTGCAAAAGTATATGGTATTGCAACAAAGAAAGTAGTATCCCCGAATAATTGACTTAAAGATACATAGGAGCTTTATATTTCAAATGATTAAAAGGTTTCTTTTTCTTAGAAGTACATTATAAAAGCTTTACTCGATTTGTGTGTTACACGTAGGAATGTGTGAAAGTGAAAAATATTTGGATTTGCAGAGCTGGGCATGAGCATGTTCCTTGTTTTTTGGGGTGATCTCAAGAGCGATGCGTTTTCCAATTGAGAACGAAAAGCACTTTTTTCTAAAGGTTATTCCTTTGTCGCTTTTTTTTCACAAACTGCGCTGTGAACCCACACGATGGACAAAAATTTAAAAGTTTTTTTGACCTTTTTTTTACTAATTAGTAATTTTGTTCAGTACAATAACAATCATTATGCATTTTAGTATAGTGCTGGAAATTTTCTTCCTTTTTGCCGTTAATTTTAAATGATATATGCATTGAAAGTGAATATTAAATTAATAAACGTGGTCATCTACAATTCGTGAAGGTTCTAACTGTAATACACTATTATTGATCATTTGTTTCAGATGAGACGAAAACAAAACTCTTCAATATTTGTTTCCATGAAATATCTTAACATATTTAGGCTACAAATAGACACAAGTCCTTCAAAGTAAATTTGCAACAAATGAATGTAATTGGTTTTCGTAAATGCACCTGAGTAAAAATATCTTATTGTTAAAAACAGTGAGAGTACTATAGAAGTGCTAAAGCATGAACAACAATCTTTTCGTCTAGGAGTGTGACCATCAAAAGAGCAGTTGTCCAGCTCTTAGGATTTTTAAGAATATGAATAATATAGTTTGATATCCAAATTTGCTTATTGTGCCTAATCGAAGTGCTTGACAAACAAAGGATCATGCTTAACACTAGAAGGACCAAGCGTGTCAATTGACGCGTTTTAAGTATTCAATTTCTTGTATTTCCGCCGGGCATCACCTTTTTCTGCTGAAACTTCTTGACAATTATTTATTTCGTACAGCGCTCAGTTTGTCTGACTTTTGGGGGTTTTACGATTAAAATGGCGAATTTAAGCATATGTCTACCTAGAAAGACCAAGCACGTCAATTGACGCACACATCGTAAAACACACAACGTAAAACTTCATACTGAGCCTACAGAAGGTGTGATTGCAGTGTACAGAATCATTACAACGTGAAAAAATGGAACAATATGATAATCAGCATTGTCTGAGGTGTAATTGAGCTTTGTGAGGTAAAACTAGGATTGGAATAATTTCTCTCCAGCGTCCTACTTCACTGTAGATACTTGGGCTGTGCGATTTTATTCGAGAGAAGCACGTGTTTGCGAGCAGTGGACATTTAGAAGTAGGAAACGCAGGTAAGGCTGTTGTACAGTGACTTTACTGTTGTCTGCAATAAAAGCGTTGAACACATACAAGTTTTTATGGTATGTTTCATGTAGCGTACCCAATATGCCAAGACGTTTTACTTTGCAGCAGGCTTTGTTGCGATTACAAAACATTTCAGCAGACTGCTCAGATGGTGAATACTCTGACAGCGAGCTAGATGACCCATTTATAAACGATGCAGAAAGAAGTGGAGCTTGATTCAAGTGGAGAAGAATCAGATATTGATAGTGCTAACGAAGATGATGACAGCGATTCCCAGAATCAAGTGCGGGTGAATCAGGACTTGATCGAAAAAGACGGAACAGCTTGGCAGCAAAAAGCAGAATCATTAAAAGCAGCCCTCTGTTATCTCTTCGTGTTTTATTTGACGACGCAATGTTCAGAAATATAAGAAAATGCACTGTATCTGAAGCCCAACACATTTCTGTCAGAATGAACTGGGATGTGACACTTGATGAGCTGGACAAAGTTATTGGATTGGTTATTGCAAGAGGGATTTTAGGACAGAGAGGTATGTCAGTGGAAAGTGTGTGGGACTGTGGGTGGATATTCAAAAAACTTTATGTAAATAATGCGTTTCGACATGAATAGTGAAAGCGGCGAAGGGTAATTCATGTTAAGTTTTGCTTGGCTTCCTCGTTGTGGAACCCTTTTATTGACAACTCTGAGAGGGCGAATGTACCTACGCCTTACATTGCAATTGACGAATAACTACTTCCATGTAAGGTTAGATGCAGGTTTATTCAATGCATGTCGAATAAACCAGACAAGTTTGGAATCAAGTTCTGGATGGCAATTGATGCCGAGACAAAATATCTGTACAATAGCTTTCCATATTTGGAGAAAGATGAAAGCAGAAATGCTTCTTTAAGGCTGGCGATATATGTTGTGACGCAGCTAATGCAACCGATTTTTAAACATGGCTATAATGTCACTTGTGACAACTTTTTCACAAGTCTTCATCTTGCTCTGCATCTGGACAAAAATGTAGTATTGTTGACACAGTCCCACAGAATCATAGAGAACTACCACAAGCTGTAAAAAAGAAACAGCAGCGCCACTAAGCTTTCCGGTTTGCATCTACTCAAACAGCTAATGTTACTTTGACTTCGTACCAGTGTAAAAACAAAAATCGGTACTAATAATGAGCACACTACATCCTTATGTACAGATTCCTTCTAACAACAACCCTGGGAAAAAACTAGAGACCATTTTATTCTATAATAAAACGAAAGCTGGGGTCGGCGTCATCGATCAGATAGCCAGGAAATACTCTGTAAAGATTGCAAGCAGAAGTTGGCCCATTCACGTCTTGTACAATGTTATTGATCTAGCACTGATCAATAGCTGGATTCTCTTCCAAAACATTTGCCAGTCAGGCATCAGTCTCCGGAAGTCCATAGAATGTGTGGTTGAAGGAGATGATATTAAACAAAATGCAGCTGCAGGAAGAAACTCCATCCAAACTGATGAACCTGCAGAAAAAAAGCGGAAAACATGCAAAAACCTAAGGTGCCGCAACAGAACAACGGATTAATGCAACACCTGCCGGCGTACAGTTTGTAGGAAATGCGCTATAAAAACTTCCCCAAACTGTGTTGATTGAATATAACCAACGCTTGCTTATCTTCGTGAACTGTTGCAGTTATTATTTTGCAAACAACAATATTTTTTCAATTTTTTCTCCTTCAAGCTAATGTTCAAAATTTGTGGTTTATGCCTGCCAGGTTGCGTTTTTAATTGTGTGCTTTCTTCCGAATAAAGTATAACATGGTGTGTGGTTATTTATAAAAGTGAAGCGAATAACATTTAATGCCATTTCTACTTCAAGGATATTTTTCTCTCTAAATAAAATGAACAAATTGTATTTTATGTGTGTTATGCGTCAATTCACGCACTTGGTCGTTCTAGGTAGTACAAAAAGGGCGGTCATTCTAGTGTTAAAGTTGTTTTCACATTGACAAATTCAGCAAAGTTTAGTTATCAGATCTGATAGTTGATCTGATAACAAAACTTTGCTGAATCTTCTTTTGTTACACCAGTATTTAGATCGTCAGATTCACCCTTTACTATTGGGAGATCCTAAATTGAACCATATTGTTGCATTTGAACACATCAATTGACAAAAGACAGAAATTAACTTGAATTTTGGATATATGAAGTTATGAAAACACTCGCAAACATTTTGCTAAAATAAAAAACAAGAAATAGTTTGAAACTCTGAAGGTTAACTTTATTTTTTAGTATTCTACACGAGCTTCAACATATTGTCATGTGATAAATTGCTAGAAGCTGTTAGAAAAAGGTCAAGGAAATTGAACCATCTTTGCAATGCGTTACTCAGCAATCCACTAACATTGATTTGAGGCTGAACAAGCTTTCTGCTGCAGGACTGTTCGCAACAAAAATTCGTTCACGCAGAAATGACAAATCTGTCAATTTGTTTGTCAGTTTTCTGCGCAGTGAGAACATGAAAAATAAAAAAGAGTTTTAGATTACCTTTGATCTGTTGATGAAATCTTTTGATTTTGCCATTTATAAGCATTTTATACCATTTTATGCTATTATAAATATCCCTTTTTTCTGGAATCCTAAAATTGAGTTACATTTTTGTGGTTCTGGTTCTGTGAAAATCCTGGTTAAGGCATTTTCATTCATTGCCACATAGTAATATTTTAAATCTTGTCTTAGATTTTAAGATTACTGATTGCATGTGTTTTGCGCAGTCTTTTATAAAAAGTTATTGTTTTTAAATCTGACTAACAATAAACTATAGCAGAATATGCCCATGTCTTACCGTTCATATCAGCTTACATTGTCACAAAAATTGAGTAATTTAATTTCATTAGCATCAATGCCAGTTTTGTTTGATTTTATTCAAAGCAATTTGTTTACTGATTTGAAGCATTTTTTTTAATCGATAATTGTCATTGCTTTAGTTAGAGAGAGATGAAGCACTAAAGAAAATATCATTTCTTTCCACTAAAAAGGAAGATTTAATGAAGGAAATAATGAAATATGAAGAAAATGATCCATCAAAAATTAAACAATTGGGTGAGTTTGTATGTTTAGAAAGTATGAACATTATGAAAGCAAAAAAAATATTGTGATAAAACTTCAACCTTGGATCTTTTATATCAAGAAAATTTGCTTTGCACTGAAGCAATAAGAATAGTTGACAAGAGATTGATACAATCCACATTTATCAAATACAGTACATTAAAACATAAAAAATGTGTTGAAAAAATTTTGTTGTTTGATTGTGGAGGAGGAAAGATAATATGATAACATTACAGCGTATGACATAGTTGATAACTCCGCAAACAAACAGAAAAAAGTAGCAAAGCCCAAAGGTATAAGCATGCATGAATCCAAAAACGACTTGATAGTGACGAATAGTGGTTAGTACGGCCGCTAAACCCAACATACAAATAATACAAATACAATACAAACATGCAACAACAAATGATGAAACATGCACTGCAGATTCATATGAAAATATTTTTAAGAGTTTATTTTTTTCCACTTAAAAGGCTTATAGCTTCATTCATTTCAATATTGTCAAACATCAATAGCAATTTTAGTCAAACAAACATCTCATCTAAACTTAGTTAATATTTTACATTTTTGTCAAAAGAGGGTTATATCATAAAATCATAATCAAGGATTCACATAATTTGATAAAACACGTCAATGTGCATACATGTTCAAAAGTTTCAAGTCTGAAATTGCACACAATACACAGATATTACGATTAAGGAATTGATTCAAAAGGATAGATCTCATTAGGCTTTAATGTCACTTATAATTTTTGAAATGAAATTAAACATACACTGAATATTTTTTTAAATGCCTGCAAACGCATATGTTCTATCAAACATAATCACACATACAACCATACACTAAAATTAATACCTTACGATTAAACTATACAAGTGTGCAAATTTGATAAAATTAAATTGTGCAGCCCTATTAAACTCCTCTGATTACAAAGATCAAATAGACACAATTGTTCATAAAACAGTTAAGTTCACAATTGTTAACAGTAACAAAAATACACCCTGTCAACACACGCCAAGGCCAGAAAACGCATAGGCTCAGAAAGAACGGTGTAAAAAATAACACTGATTCTGAACTTATCACGCATCTTACACCTACAGGTTCGTCATCCGGCCTCATATTTGGAGTTAAGGTTCATAACCCCAACATCACTATATGTCCCATACTGAGCATGGTGAATATAGCAGAATTTAACCTAGCCAGATATCTGGTCACAACTTAGAAAAACCTAACATCCCTGATAAACATATAATTAGCTTTACCCAAGAACTCTTGGACAAACCTAAGGAGAGTAACTTCATTATAAGGACCCAATGTTGAAAAAATTGATGCTGTAGTGACGGGTAAACCTTTGAACCCTACTCTAGATAACTTTTGTCTTGGTCACCTTGATAACAAAATATTTGAAGAATCCGTACGCCTTTAGTGGACTAAGTCTAAAGCTAAGGCTACAAGAGATAAGTAGATGATTCTTTCGTGGCATTCCAGAATCCCAAACATGCTAAATAACCCTTAAATAAGCAACACTCTAACATTTAGCCACTAGATGGCTAAATCATCCACTAGTCCTTGACATGGTGAAGGACCTGGCTCATGTGTTCCACTGTGCTAAATAAATTAGCTGACCATGCTAAAACAAAAAACCAATTAATTAATTTTTGTCTTCTTCTAATAGAAGGTTAAATAACACAATTCCTCATCCTGTATCCAAGAGATTTGATAATGATTTAATGTGCTTACATGCTTAAAGTTTCAATTATGAATTAGATTTTATTTTGAAGTAGCAACACAAAGGTTGACAAAATAACACATTAGTAGAGAACAGCATTGATAATACTTAATTTAATTGTTAACAGCTACTGAAACAGTAACTGCAAAGCAGGCTGTAAACAGATGGACTGACAATCTGTTCACATTAAAAGCGTGGATAAAAAGAAAGTTTCCTGTTGATGAGAAACAAATTGATAAACAGTTTGGCATTCCAGAGGATATTGATTATATTTAATGTACAGTATATATGTATATTGTTATTTATGGTTTGGTTAAGTCCGCTATGAAAGTTTAGTTGTAGAAAAAATGTGTGAATTGGAATTTAGTAATCTGTTTAGAAGTATAAAAATATCGCTTTTTTATGGTGTCAGAATAAAACATTTTGTTATTTCATCATCGTTTCTGTGCAGCAAGAATACACTTTGTTTTCTTAAGAAATTTCCATAGCTCCTACACCATCAGTACCATACTCATTTTGATCACTATTACCTGCAAATTTGGCGATAGAAACAAATACTGCAATTACAAAACATAAGTATGACACCACTGTGCGCCTTTCAGTACAACCACGCATAGGCATTCTTTAGAAGTTGCACCATATTTTATTTCTGAATTTAACTGAAAATTTTTTGCTGATCGATAGGTGCAATTTAAAACATCTCCTTTTTTACTCGTTCTAAACTGCCACAAAAGTAATCAGACATAACAAAATACCATTTTTATTGTAATGTAATGGTACCTAACTTAGACAATACACATTGTGGTATTAATGCAATGATGGTGTACTGTATATTACATTAATATTCATTGTGCATAGATAAATAAAAACAATCATTGATCAGAAAACTGTTGCTTCATTTGCATTATGATTTCGGCTTATTTCAACAGCTAATATTTTACATTAGATTCATTTTATTATAATAATTTAAGTGAAGTACAGCTGAAAGTAGGCCACTTTGTTGCGAAACTTGCGGGCTTCCATATCACTTAAAAGCTGCAAAGCAAAATAACATTAATAGTATCAATGAGGAATTCAAGGTATTTAATAAAAAAGTTTCAGTAGAGTTATCAAGTAGAATTGTGGCGGGTCCTAAGACGGAACACTATGTGAAAGCGTTAACATATTTTAAGTAAAAAATATGTTTGTTTAAAAACATCACTGTATTTTAATGTAAACTTTTTAATATAATGATTTATTATAACCATACCACATACAGTGGTGGTGTTTTCAGTTTAGGACAAAATTTTTAAGTAGCTGAGATAGAAGGAAGGAAGAAGTAAAAAAGTGCAATGTCGCACATTATTGTAAGTAAAAGCACACACTTAAACTGGCTTGTCTGTGAGCAGGCTTGTGGTAATCAAATACAAATGAAAACAGTTTAAACTTTAAAGAGTATAAGACATTAGGCCAATCAAATATAGCAGTCTTGATTTTGACAAAAGTTCAAAGTAACACACGTTTAGTTCAAGGTAAATCGTAATCAAAAATAGAAGCTCCTGGTGTTGGTATTAACACGTATACAGTAGACCTGTGTTTGTCGTCCATTATGTATGCAATTAACCCTAGGCCCCTGTGTATTGTTTCTCTCACTCCTGAGTTAATTAACAGTCATTCCAGTAAAAAAAAACATGCCATATTTTATTCACTGTCCCTATTATCAGGATGTTACAAAATTTTATTTCGATTTAACGAATGAATATGTTAAATACTCAAAAAAAGTTTGAGAATCATTACAGTATTGATTTATTGGGATCTTTTTTAAAAGCAGAAGACAGCTACAGTAGAGAGGAGTGTGAGCTGTACTGTGAGATCCTTGATCTAATAGCTAGATATAAACTAAAAAACACAGTTAATTTATTTAAATTTTACAAAACTTGCTGTAATCAATAGAATTGGTTTACAAAACTTGACCAAAATAACTTGTCGTATAAGAAAACTTCAGCAGTCAACACGTTTTTACTCAAAGAATGTGTGAGTTTGCATAGTGAAAGCGTTTTAGATGTTTAATTGAGGGTGTTTTTATGATGTGTAGGCGCTATAGAGAATTCATTTAAATTGTGTGTGTGTCCATATCTTATTATCTGTTTGAATTTCTTGCAGTTCACTTAATTCGGCACTTTTTGTAATCCATAGAGGGGTCCAATTAGCCATATTTTAGTGTTCTTGTTAATTACTGTAAATACTATTTGTGAAGCATTTATTTCTGAAGCATGTTCATTAATATTTACTGCTTATAATACTGACGCATGAAAATTAAGTGTTGAAACTCTCGTCATTCAATCTATTTCTGAATTTTGTCAAAAATAGCCTCATGACCGAAAAAGCCCCTCTCTGGCTCCACTGATGTGGGCATGATTGTTAGCAATGCATTGTACAGTTTTTCAAAATTTTCTGGTCATTTTTTGATAACTTGAAAGAGACTTATTTCCTTTTTCACAGTCTCTGATCCAATACCTTCGTATTTTTCATTCACCAGAAATGAGTCGAACTCCTCGGCAAGAGTCATGATATCTGGCGTTTTATCAATATGACAATCTTCAGCAGCAATTTGAACGAGTTGGAATTCAAAGTCTTCTTGATCCTCTACCAAGCTGCAATTCTGTGCTTCCTAATTTTTTTTCCAAACTGATCTTGATATTTATTTAGGTAATATGAAGACTTGAAATACTCAAGCAAGTGATCAGTTCCACGTTTCGCCTTTCTTGCCTCTAACTTCTCCAGTAGGATCTTAGAGTGGACTCTTACCTTCTTCAGGGTGAACATGATTACTTTTTCAGCCATAAGTCAGTCAGCACTGTCATTTCAATTGAAGTTGGAGCTTCACAGAGTTCTTATATCTTGTCAAATTCTCCCCCAAGCTGAACCCTTGCCAACTTTATTTCTTTGCGCAACTTCTAAAAGCACCAAAGCATTTTCAGCAAACTATTCCACCAAGTTTTTTTCCATACGAGGCAATGTTTAGAAGCTGTAGATCATCTTCATTGCGCACAGGGGATGTTCTGTACAGTTTCACTGTCTTGCGGACCTTTGCAACGATTGGAAGAAACTCAGGAAACAGAACTATGCCTGGAAGTTCATCTAAGTTGTCTTCAGTAGTTTTATCTTCATCACTCTCTTCTCCCTCAATATCTGTGGTAGTGTTGTTTTTGTTATAAATTGTTTACTGTTTCACTCCCCTTGTATCATCACAAATGCACAAATGAATTGCATGCGCTAAGCAACTTATGTGCAGAGGACTTGCATCTTGACCAAATTTCATCATAATACTTGCTCCATCTGTGACTGTGCCCACAACGTCCATGTAAAGATTGAACTTGGAAAGTTTTCCTTGAAAATCTCTAACACGAATCATGCCAATAAAGTTAAATCTTTGGCCATATTGCGAATTCAGATTCATGTATTGACGATTTCTGACTAAGGTTGACTCATCAAAGTTGAAAAACGGCCTCCATTCTTGTTGATAAAGTGATCATTGTTGGTTGAGGACATTTGGGGATACAATAACCATCTGCTTTAAAAGCTCTACAGATTTGAATAACTGTTAGCTGTTTGGTTGAAAGTCAAACCATTAACAGACACTAGTGGGTTATGACCTCGCCAATGGATTCCTTTTTATTTTTTAAATAGGCATCAGTACGTGGAGCTTTCAGTTTTGGTTGATGGCAAGCAGTTACTTCATAACATCTTTTGACATGAATTCTGTGCTTGAACTTCAAGTAGCTTATTAAAGTTTAGCTGCTTCAACCAATTGCTTTGAGTGTTAGTGAACACTACTTAGACTCGAGCGTTGTTGTGTAAGAACTTCGAGAATTTTGCCATCTTACAACCTCTAGTACACCTAATGATATACACCTGATAATGCAAGCTTAAGCTTGCGAAAGTTTGTGTTAAGTATAACCTCTGAAGTGAAATCAAGTTTTGAAAGATTCTTTGTTTCCTGGGCCGTATGTATTGCAAAAATAAGGTTTCTAGGTTTTAAACCGTGGGTTTTCGAAAGTAAAAAATGGAAAAGAACAGCCAGGATAGACACAACTAAGTGGGGTTTGCTTTCCTATTATGCAGTTTGCGTTGTGAAATGCCAAAGAAAAATAGCCATTGTGGTTTCATATTTCATATCAAAGTATTTCCTAACAATTACATAAGCAAGCAAAAAATTGTTTTGGTAGTATTTTCTTTTCTTTTCTTTCCGGTTTGTAAAAATAGGTCATTTTAGGATTTATAATGAGCAACGTTGTACATGCACTGAAATTCTGCTGAAATCTCGATGCTCTTTGTAAAAATAAACTGTTGATATCGATAAATAATAATTATTTGTTATACTTTAAACTTAGATGAGTTTTTAAACGGAAGCTGCTCTCGTATAACGTATTTATGACACATTAATGTATTAGTGAATATGCACAATTCATCAATTGCAAGACTGAAAAAGCAATTTCGCAAAAATTTTATGCTCAGTCAATATAAAATTTCATATTTATATTTTATCATATTGTATGACATCATATTTTATGTAGAGGAATTAAAGTCGCAGTGTATTTTTCTGAGTTTCGTTTTTTACATTTCATTGAATGAAGTCAATTTTTAAAGTGTTTTTTGAACAATAAAGAACCATCCTGATGATAAATTTATGCTTATACTGATATACCTCCGTTTTTAACGTTCTTTTCAATGTATCTGGTTGTATCGGTTTAACTGGAGCCCCAAATTGTTGTGGCCATTGTATTTTGCGATTTTGTGGCACATCATGTTCATATATACCTGGTCTGAAAAAAAATGATTAAATCAGTGCACTAAAATTTGTTTGCGCCATTTGTGATTTACATTAAACCATAGAAGTTAAATACAAGTATACTATTCTTACCCTGGTGTAATCATAGGGTCTTGAGTGAGTTGCTTAAATCTAAGAGCTGATGTTTCAAAAGGCTTGTAAGCTGTTTTTGGTTTAGTTGGGTCAATCCATTTGGTTTGATAGGCAGTTGGGCTGGGTGTAATCATTTCGTGAATCTGTGTAGTTAAAGTTGATTTATAAAGTTGCTCTATATGTAAAGACAGTAAAATTTTTTTTTAATTCTACCTTGCGAAATCTTGGGTCCGTTCGTGATCCATAGGTATATCCTCTTTTACTGGACACCCATTTGCTGAGATTGTATGTGAAGCTGCTTACCTAAAAATTGTAATTAAGATCTTTACTGCATGACCCCAACATTTCATTGATGGTAAGACCATCCTATTACACCATTGCTACTACTACATTGGTGAACTGTTCTAAACTTTGGCAATATTACAAAAAACATTAAAAACGCATCTATTAGAATACGCACAACGACAAGCTCAGTAATTATCAGGCTTTAAAGAACGAGAAATCATATCTTGGTTGAATTTGTGGAAAGAGTCCAAACACTTTTGTTCCGATACTATACAGACATTTAACATTTAATGCTTAAAAGATTTTAATATCAATTGCTAAGTTCTTTCACTGATTATAATACGGTATTTCCAAATTTAAACGGAACCATAATTATATTACATAATATTGTGTATACTTAAACATCTTCACCTGTTTTAATTCATTCTAGCTTTGAGAAAGAACCAATGTTGTTCGAAACATGTGAGCGTTTATTTAATAAAATATTTAGACCTGCTTTTGTTGCACTAATCGCAACCACATGATATGTTAAATGAAACAGAGGAAGCTTTGCTACTCGAAGAGACACATAGAACTCCTTAGAAGAATCCGATATTGATAAAATCGGAAGGAAATAAATCCATAAATATGTGACTGGGTGGAAGATACTAGACATCTATTAACTTGTTTTAAAAAGATATCAACTTGTTTGATATAAAAACAAAGCTATTGTGTTAATAACAAATGCAATTAAGTAATGTTACCTTACCGGTCTAATTGTTTTTATGTAACTTTGCTTTAATTGTTCAAGCTACCGTTACATATTTATTTCTATGCTGCAGGTAGAATAAAACATCTAAACTATTACCGTGATAATGCAACTGTTGTTCTAAAATTGCATACACTGGAATCCATGTAAGGGCTTTTAAGCAGAGTCATAACCAGCTCATTAAACTCGAGTTGCAAGTCAGTTCATTTACCTTTTAAGACTCAAGTTGAGTCTTTCAGTATAGGTGACTTGAGTGAAGTTAAGTCATTTGTCAAATAAAGCTCGAGTGAACTGATATTCGAAACCAAACCATACAGAAAGCAAAAATATCATTTCTTTCAACCAAAAACGTTTAAGTTTATTAAAAATTTTGTTCCATTTGATTGCATCTTACAGTCAATGACGTGAGTCATTACTACTCTGCACTTTTTAAGACAATAAGTAGTAAATTAGACTCATGCAAAATTCATAGTTGGCACGTCTACTAAGTTACAACTCAATAACAAAGCAAATTGCCATGTTAATGATGTTACAATAAATTATTTTTTCAACTGATTTTGTCCTTGAGCTTGAAAAATCACTTAGACCCTGTAAAGCCAAAATTTTTAGATAATGTTAGCAGTTTACATTCGTTTTATTTGAACGAGTAAGGTAGCTTTGAGTTTTTTGTAAGTTAATGAGCTTCAGCTTTTTTTGAAGAAGGTAGGTCTATAATCAGGCTAAGGTTTCACGTTTCTTTTATTTCATAGATCAGAATTTGCTGTGAAATCAAGCCAGTATGTGTTCTATGCGAAGGTTCAATGCTTTCAATGTACAATAACAAAACAAAGAATATTTTTAGAAAAAATGTTTTTGTTTTACACAATATTATTTTTAAACAACATTTCCCAGAGTTAATGTTAGAAAATAGAGGGTTTTCCACAACAAACTTCTTTGTATTCTTTGCCTAAAAACTTTAAGATAAAAAACTGAATGAAGTTTACCTCTGCATTGTTGTAACATCCAGGGCCTCTATGAGGAGCACCACGTAAGGGATACAATTCATTTCCTGTCCTATCAGGTGCACATATATGAGGAAACAAGCCTCGATCTAAAGTAGTTCCAAAGGAAATGGTTTTCTTCTTAGATTCATCAACTGTTGAATGTAGATAAGTTTCGTTAACATTTTGGTATGATTTAACATGCATGGGATTAATCCAAATATCTTGTACAACTTACTGTCCATATACATTGTAAATCCTGTGTTTATTTCACAAATGGCATTTTTCACAATTTACGAAGTCTATCAATTGTTTAGCTACATGAACAACAGGAACAATATCAACCGTGATATATTATGAACTAGTTATAGCAACATGTCATGTTTCCATAGCAATTTATGGCGTTTCAAGTCCTAATTACACTTATGTTCCTTAATTTGGCCACATATTTCATATTTGAAAAATAAACCAATTCTTGTTACGCTGTAACTAGTGTTGCACTTAACTGACAAAAATTATGAAACCTACCTAACACAGCTACTGTTTCGAATGTTTGCCGTACATTATATTGTTATGTAACCTACTTCTTGGGTATATTGTGTTGTAACAAAACATTGCCAACTAACTTTTCCACTGATCTGCACTCAAAATGTAAACACACTTAAAATTCATGCAATATTCACATTTAGCCCACATTGTTGTTTTCTGAAATTGGGTAAACAATGTTTGCAGTTTCTTGTAATTACTGATCTTTGATAAAAACTATTGCATAAATAGACAATAGATAAGGGTTATCAACAGTCGCATAGGTAAATTTGTTAACTTCATCTAGTGAAATTTGCCTAAATCGAGTATAGAAAGTATATCGATGACACTGTTAAAATGATATCATACTGCTCGAAACATTTGAAAAAGCATTTGCTTCATGCAAAGTTGTGTCATATATTACATCATCGAAGATACCGGTAAGTTTGAGAAAAGATTTGTGTGAAATTAAATCTGATTAAACATAGTTATAGTAAATCGCCTGTATTTACTTTTGACCTTTCCTTTATAGCATGAAACAAGAAAAACAATTTAAATGGAAAATTGCTACACAGGAATACAAGATTTTTTCTACTAAATTCAAATGATATGAATCTGTTTTTGCAGAGAAACAAAACAATGACACCGATCGACGTGTTTCCATAAAACCGTAAATTATGTAATTACTTAAGGCCTCGTGGTTTTTAAATTCCATAATTAAACTTTGAGATACGCAAAAAACTAGCTGTTCACACTAGCTAGCAGCAATAAAAAGGACAAGAAGGGTTAGAGGGGTCAAGTATAATTATTATAGCTTAATGTACTACCAATTGAAAAATATTTTGTGGGGCCAGAGGTAAACTGTCATCTGACTCGTATATTCACCTAATTTTTCTCACCACAATCTCCCCACCATTTTTCCTAATGAGTGGAATAATTCGCCTAAAGTAGTCAGACATCAAACAATTTCTCCAGTGTGATACATTGCAAACGCTTTTAATCTGCTACGACTACACCAATGTTGTTTTGCTAAGCTCTCTTCGATCATTGGTGACGTAACATAACTCCATTGCACATCAAAATGTGCGTTTATGGACACATTATTTTGTCATTTTAAACTGCTTTAATCAGTAGGATGAGAAAGAGTAACAGAAAAATTGCTTTAGATCTGAACAATATTGCATAATTTGGAGAGTTTAAATAAACACTGAGACATTACTGTACAGCAATCCAAAAACTGCATCTTTTTCACGTTTTTGATTTCTCAAATCTTCAGTTTTCTCAGAAATATAAAGTTCTCAAGTTTGTATAGGCCTGAGCGAATTAATGTGTTGTTTGTGTAGGTCGCCCCTTTTTTCTTTTCCCCTTGAGGTGGTGACTCAGGCAAGTTCTACTGTATTAATATATGCTACAAGATAAAGTAAAAAAAGTGATAAACATCACATTAACTTTTTGCTACTATAAGGTTTTGAGAGTTTGTACATTGTTTAAATATAACCTAGTATTAATTAATTGTCTAGCCATTGCAATTTGACTCTTATACTCTTCAAACTCTAAATTAATCTGAAACTAAGCTCACCCTCAAGCATTGACAGAAAAACGGAACCCAAACCTTTAGCATACACTCTACAGGAAAGTACAGTAGTTTTAAACAAGAAATCGTGTGTGCAAAGACACAATTTTTGTCAAAATTTATTTATTATAAGTTGGCGTTCAAACAACTAGCTTTCCTTTTTTTGTCTCTTTTGTTTCTTTGTTTTGTGCTGTTGCCACATTTTCAACTATGGCTTAAAAGTTTGCTTTCGGTGCACTGGATCAACACACTAATGAATGTAAAGCCAAAATTTGTGCCATCTAATATTTGTAATATGGATTCTAATTCAAAACAGCCCTTCTGCTCCAAAAATCAGTGCATAAAGCTATCTTCTGCACCAGATGAAATTGACGCATGATACAAACTTTCCAGTAGGGACATATAAGCACTACACCACATGAGCACCTTCTTCTCTCACGCAAAAATGAAAGTCATAAACCTATCAACGTAAATCTGATGTTTATCATATTGTGATTTTTTAAAACTGGAATACAGACGTTGAAATTTTCATTTGGGAAAAGCATACCATATATTCCGCAATCGGTTTATAGGTCTGTAATTATTCCCAGATAAAATTGACTAGCCATAAACTAACTTTGACTAACCATAAACTAATTGACTAACTTAAACTAATTGACTAGCCATAAACTAATTGACTAGCCATAACTTAAAGACATAAACTTGACCAGACTAGCTTATGCTGTTCTGACCTTTACTTTTTGCTTCTTCTAAAGAATGCACATTATCCTGCAATTCATTTAACATTGTCTTGATCACAGGGATCTGATGATGCCTCGTAACTGTCGAAGTGTACACTGGCTGGATAAATAACTACTGTATTTATCTGTAATAAAGCACCACTGCAAGATTAATTGTCTAGGCTGCTCTCATCGCTAGATTCGTATACATGAAGGGACAAAGTTTTTTTAAAGATACGCTAAGATAAGTAAATTTCGGGTCTCTTACATTTCCATATAACCTGGGGGGAGTAATGAGATAATAGCCTAACCACAGATCTATAAAGTAGCCTAATATTTCTTCAATACGATACTCGATCTTAACAGTGATACATGAGACCAAAAGTATAGAAGACACCAAGTTATTGTGAATCACTTAAAACTCGACGAACGTTAGCACTGCCCAGTAAATTTTTTATAAAAACAAGCCTCCACGGCCGGGCCGGACGAAACGTTCATTTTGTCCATTGCTGGATTTTGGATGATACCTTCAACTTGTTTGGCTAGGTTTTGTTGTTATAACAACCAACGTTTGGAACTTATAGAAATCATATTTTACATCGTAATTTATGGTAATTACAGCAGTAAAATTTCATGTTAACATTTAGGCCAGTGGTTCTCAACCTCTTTTTGGTTTCAGCATTCTGCAAACAACAAAAAGAGTTTGCGGCACCCATAGTCGAAATTAAGAGCTTCCGTATTGAATGAAATCAAATTCAGGTGTAAAGTTTGAAATCAAAAATGCTACATTGAAAACAGTTTTTGAAAAATACAAAATAAACTACAGTACTGGTGCGTAACATTTGCGACCTCAAACATAGTACCGGTATTATGGCATAATAAAAGTTTATGACTTCAAAATAACATCACAGCACGCTACCGTATTCCCTGAACTAGTGAATAATGTGCAATAGCTCGTGGCACTGTGACAACCGAACCGCAACCACGTGATTTTATGTTACGACAGAAGCCTACGTGTGGAACACATATGCATCGGAAATGATCATGTGAAGACCGCGTGATCAGAAACAGAGAGAAAAGATCTTACCTCGATTGAACTGGTGCAATGATTGGTAAACACATACGTTTGAAGTCAACAACACGATGAACAGAAGAAGGATTTATGCATCACAAAGAAGTTACGTCACCATATAAACGAGGCATTCCATTCTCAAGACAGACAGATAGAGGAGAAATGAAAAGTTAATTTTATACCGTAAAACAAATGTATTCAAAGCAAACGTCATTACTACGATCGGGCGACTGGAAGTTATAAATAAAAAGTGTATTCTGTTTGCTGCTGTTGTATATATTTCCTTGCAGGCGATTAAATCAATGAGTAAGTGTGCGCTAAATTGCATTTATTTATTGATGTAAGCGGAACCACCAAACTTCACGGTTAGAAGAGAAAGAGACTCATCAGTCGACAAAAAGGATAGCTAAATCCACGACAGCTATCTATTGTGACGTTTAATGGACTTTGCTTAGTCGTAACGAGTCACAGTGACGTCATAATTACGTCAAATACGACTAGGCAAACAAATACAAAACGTCATAGCACCCTAGTGAAACGCAAATGACACCCCGGTTGAGAAACACTGCTTTAGGCATAAATATTTTAGTTAATTAACACGCTGCTGGATTTAGCTGATAATTGGAGGTGCACCGAAATTTGGAACAAGTTGAATGTAATTAAGCCAAATCGAGTTAAAATGCTTAATCTTTAAAATACATTCAAAAACTTGTTTGAAAATTCTTTCATTGCACGAAAAACCTTAACAACAGCAGACAAGATTGTTGTAGCTGCAGCACGTAACAGAAAATTTAAGCATATCGTTTACGTACCTTTCTAAACATTGCAAGTTTAAACTGAAGAGCTCTTTCACTTAAGCATGGGTATCTTAACTTAATTTACCTGTTGAATTATATGTGACTCTATTGTTGCGTGCGGTTAAAGCCTTTTGTCAGCCGAAAGGTTTCAATATTACAACAGAAATACCTCACAAGAAAAGGTTTTTGTTATAGGTGCTGTACACGTATTACAAATAACCAAGAACATAAGTAATACTACAGCTTATAGTGTGTCTAATACATAAGTTGCAATCACCATGGCTAGCTCAAACAGCTAGTCTGTTGATTTTGCTGATTCACGCAGTTAACACTTTCTATCTCGATGATTCACTCGACTAAATCTGCTCGCTGGTAGAAGTAAAACGTGAAAGCGATGGGAGTTAAAAATGTTCGACAAGAAAGGCGCAGCGAGTCGTTGCAGCTGTACCGGGAAAAACAATATTTTGACAATGAGAGATACATGTAGTTAAAGCTGACACCAACGATATAAAGAAGTTCTTTATATCGTTGCTGACACATAGATAAATAATAATTAGTGTTAAAATTAAGAACCAGGCATTTCCAATAAAGACTTCTTATCAGCATAGATGCTGGAAAACAAACTGGGAACGTTCCAAATGGATTGTTCGCACGAAGTTATTCAGAGCAAAGAGATTTAAACACATGAGTAGAAACTTCTCTTTTGCGCATGACGTCATGTTTGTTTCTTTTATTCTCTTGGAGCATATTCTACTTTCTCCACGGTCACGGTTCACTACATAACAATAAACATGCAGACGACGACAATGATTTTCAGATCTGTTTGCTGCTGGAACATATTAGTCTTATTATTAGGGTGCAGTTGTTGGGATCCAATAGGTGTTAACTTTAATTGAAATTAATTAATGAAATCAGGTGAGAGTTTTAGGTTCAGCAATTAACTTATTTTCAGTTCCTTGAACTGATAATGCTGCTGTTTTGTATCAAGGCATGGCTTAGCCTACTTGAGTTGCGCGGGAAGATTTTTTCGTTCACCACATTTAAGGTGAAAAATAAAATGAATGGATGAAAAATTTAGATAGACCGAGTCATATTGTATTGTTTCATCTGCGCATAAAATTTCGCTCCACGCGCAGAATAAAAACTTTACAGATTAAGACTCAATAGTACAGGTCTTATGTTGCAGGCTTTAAGTTATTGAAATAAGCTAAATAGTCTGAAATAATGGCAAATTTGTGCTGTTTACCAATGTGCAACAACAGGTCACCTGCCGTGACTCTGTTTAAGATACCTTCGGGAAAATTTGTAAAAAAGGAGAAGGAAAGCTGGGCAGAAAGGTTGAAGTGTATCGTGCTGGCTTGCAGAAGCGACGAGCACATAAAAAATCTATTTGCTCGAGATGCTGTGAAAATGTGTGAAGTGCATTTTGAAAGATCTGACATTGTTTTAAGTAAAATTTGTTCTACATAGACTTACATGCAGTGTAACTAGTGTATTGAGGAAAGATATTTAATGTAATTATTTAATGTATTTTCTTTTTATGATGGCTGTGATCAACCTAAATACTCGATTGCAGTATTATATGACATGTCATGAAGGATATGCTATTATGGCTGGAAAGCACCTCGCTCAAGTTGTATTTACTCCCTGGATATAACTACTCAAACACTACACGGCACCATAAAAGATATTGAATCGTTTTCAATATGTTCTGGATTGTATAGTTCTGGAAGTGGCCTGCCACACATGACCACCAAATCTATGACACCATTCAGTTCTGAAAATGCACCAACGGTTAGGAAACTTGCATACAGGTGAAACTAGTTTTTCAATTGTGCCTATTGCATTTGTTACATAAATGAAATTTATCATTATTTAACATTGAATGAATCATATAGAGTGGTGGGATTCAGCCGGTTCGTGCGAACCGGTTCTTGGAATTTTAATGACATCTGCGAACTGGTTGTTAACAAGCATATGTATAAGCCTATGTGTATGTCGGTAACGGGTCAATATGGCATGCTGCTAGTGACCATATACTTACTTATTTTTGGTAACACTGATAATGCATTGCACTTAAAGTGTACACAGTATCTTAGGCATATTTTGTGACTTTTCTTGTTAAATGAACCAAATTTCTTGTTGTTAGAAATGCAAGTTGTGAACTTTTTCTCAAGGAAAGTGGTCAGTGCAGGAGTTGTTGTAGTGTAGATGAAAAGGAGGGACGGCTCAACCAGAAAAGGCTAAATTATTACCATATGGTTAAAGATCAACCTTTAAAACGATCAGCGCAGCCAACATTTAACCTACCATCTCGAATTACCTCCACCTTTACTGCTAATGAAATTTGGTGATATTGCACTTCGTAATCCTATTAGTAATAGTCTCATTCGCAAGATTGTCAGTGTCAGTAGCTGTGCTTTTTACACTTAACTATATGTAGATTGAGCAATGCCAGAAGATAGAAATAAAACAGTATTATTTAAGATAGTCTTGTTGTTATGAAGTAATTCTTTATTAGCATTAGAGAATTAGAAGCTAAGGTTTCGACTCTGTTAGCTGATGATACGGTGCAAGTGGAGGTAGATAAAATTATGTCAGATGACATGACAGCCATTGTTAAAGCAGGTATCATACCGATTACAAAGCTGGTAATCCAGAATATGTTACTTACAACTATTCTAATGAAGCTACAAATGTAATGTGATGCACCTACACAATGCATATAACTCAGTCTTTTTGTGTCGTGTGTTTTTGTGAAGTTTACGTTAATATCATACATTTTTTTTAGCTCAAGATGAGGATAAAATTGATAACTTCTACTCAATCTTTTGGAAAGAGCAGCAAAAGCTAAATAGTATGAAAAGAAATGGGGAAAGATATCACCCTGAGTTAATAAAGTAGGTTTAGGTCTCCTTGAGTAATAAACTACTGAATAACTACTAAGTTCAGAACTGAACTACTACTGAGTAACTAAGTTTAGTTGACCTCAATTGTTTCACTTGCTCACTTTTGTACTGTTTTCAGAAACGTTTACTGCACTGCACCTGGCATTCAAGATAATGTTTTAGAAGAACTGAAATCCAAAAGTCTCAGTCTAGCATCACATGAACGATTTCTCGTTATATCAATCGATGAAATGAAAGGTGAAACTTTTCTTGGAATTTTTAACACTATTAATCACACTGTGTAAGATTCTTATTCATGCTTTATGACAAAACAATGACACAAGTTATTAACTGTATATGCACAAGATATAACCTGTTGCTTATTTTGTTTACAGTGAAAGAAAATATTGTGTATAATGCAGCAACAGACCGAATAATAGGATTTGTTGATCTGGGTGTCGACAGACAATACAATAATGAAGCTCCTGCCACACATGCCCTACAATTTTATGGTAGGAGTATCCTCAGCAATTTTTCCCGGCCTATTGTTTTTTATGCCACCAAGAATACAAAGGCATTTCACTTGGTTAGCATGTTCTGGGAAGTGGTTGAATCCTTGGCCGGATGTGGTTTTACAGTCTTAGCACTTGTTGCTGATGGTGCATCCTGCAATCGAAAATTGTTCCAATTGCTCAATAATTCCAATTTGACCGTCCCCTACAAGTGCATTAATATTTATCAGCCAGAAATGCCTATTTATTTGATTAGTGACCCTCCACACTTGCTGAAGACAGCCTGTAACTGTGTGAGATCCAGCCGTCCAGGTGGAGCTAGAATGATGAAGTACAATCAACATTTCATTTTGTGGAAGCATTTTTGCCATGTTCCCTACCTATTTGAAAGTTCAGAGTTGAGAAGTTGCAAGTTGACTGATGGCCATTTTTCCCATAAGAGTTACGCAAAAATGCGGGTTTGCTATGCCGCACAATTGCTCTCTGGAACTGTCTCCAGTTTAATGAAGAGTCGTGGTGGAGAAGAAATGAAGATGAGTGCGTGGTTTGCTGGTTTGATGAATAAGATGAATTTGATGAATTCTTCGTCTCGGGTTAACTTGTGTAATGTCAAGTGTTTCCCCTTTTTGTTGTGTGCAACAGTGGTAACGTGTGATAAAAATACATCAAACAATTTTCGTGTTAAACATAGTGACAATTTTCTTGGCAAGAAAAATAGTGATGGGATGCACGTAATTCCATCACAGGAGAATTTATGAAACAGTTCATCCGGTGAACTGTACGAAGAAAATAGCTTCATAAAATAGTTAACCGCATCTGCAGTTAGATCTGTTTTAACGCCACCCACTGTTTCCCACCATTCCATCAGCTTTTCTCTTGTAACATTATTGCAAGAAGATTCTGCAAGACAAGTGTAAAATTAAGTTTGTTTGATTTTTTTAATCGGAATCTGCCAATGATAGAGCTCAAAATGAAATAAGTTTCAAACAAATATACCGTGAGCACTTTTTTGATGAGCCAGCAAAGTTTCATTACTTGTGCAGTTATGCAAACATTGTCCACATCTGCAAATAAATATTTTCATTATCAGATTAAATGACATCAATATATCAGTACAGTATTACTTCAAATACTCGTTACGACTTACATTAATTTGTTGTTTTGATTGGCTGTTTATTATAAATTGGCGAGAACGTACACTCTGGGTGACCGCCATACAGGACAAGCTCAACAGCAGTTGGCTAATTGATTAATAGGCATATCGTATCTTACATGAAGTTTGCTGCATCGTCTTCTGGGTCACAATCTATTTCAATAATTAACTTCAAGTTGACATCCATTAGATCCCAACAACTGCACCACAATAACAAGATCTGAAATCAGACTTTCAGTAGCCTATTTTAATGACACAACACCTGCAACATAAGGCCTATGCTAATGAGTAATGAGTTTAGTTGCTAATTGCCTGGTCGAAGATAAATGTGGTGAACGAAAAAATCTTCCCGCGCAACTCAAGTAGGCTAAGCCATGCCTTGATACAAAACAGCAGCATTATCAGTTCGTCGTCTGCATGTTTATTGTTATGTAGTGAACCGTGACCGTGGAGAAAGTAGAATATGCTCCAAGAGAATAAAAGAAACAAACATGACGTCATGCGCAAAAGAGAAGTTTCTACTCATGTGTTTAAATCTCTTTGTTCAGAGCAAGTTTCCAAATATCAAACAACAGTCGAAGTGTTTATCAAAAAAGAAGTTCATAAACTTCAATCAATAACTTGAAAACACTTTTCCAAGAAATGATGTAATAGTATTAAAAAATACCACCCAGGCCGCTAAAAAACTACACTGAATGTCACATCTTGGCCAAACTTTAGAAATCGATTATAATAATTACATTGATTTATCAATTATAATTTATTCAAGTAATGCCTGAGTTCAATTTAGGGTTTTTTTTGTGGAAAACACATGTTTCAAAGGAAACTTTTTCTTGTAGTTTTTTAAAAAAAGAAGGTAAAGTTATGAAAGAAAACAACTAAAGCCGAAAATGAAGTTGTGCGCTTAAAATATCAATCCATCAAACAGGTCACTTCGTGTATTTTTTCGGCTGTTAAGGGGGCGTCATACACTTAAAACTAATATCTCTATGATTTCGTTGGACATCTTACGTAGGGCTTTGAAAACATGTTTAGACCATTCAGAAGGCAGCATAGTTGGTGTTGTTTTCTAGCCTGGGAATTACCCTAGCAGTTGGCGGGCTTCAATGTCCCAGGTCGCGTGCAGAATTATGCTAAAAATTAGCATGAAACTGGCTAAAATTAATTTTTTTTGCCAAAAATTCTAGTGTTTATTTTACGCCTCTGTTGTAAAAGTTTGAATCATGGTTATTTGATGCCATCTTATGGAATGGTAGTCCAAAGCATACTAAATTGACATGCAAAATTTCAGAGAGCCCCTTGCAGGAATTTTGGGGTTAGCCTATCAGTCTTTTAGTAAATTTACTGTATAATCAAACAAAGAAAGATTTTATGGCATTTTTTGGTGTTTGAAACCTTACTATACATGTGCATACAGCAATACAGTACTTCCTCGATTATCCGGTCAAGTTGGGTCAATGTTTTCAAAAATCTGACCGGATAAGCAAAAAAAACGGATAATTGAATTTGTATTTTTACATCATAGAAATAGAAACAGAGAGAACTAATGCAGTAATGTACAGAAAAATGTCATAACTCAGCACTTTTATGGTAAAAAACTGATCGAAATGTAGCAGTTTACAAAAAAATTACGCTTAAAATCTACTAAAAAATGAATCAATCTTGGATTGTTTGCGGGAAGATTGACGTTTTTCGGCAGCTAACTCACGAAGTTCTACTAACGTGGAAGTGTTTGAAACCGTTGCTTCTGGCTGAAAACGTAGCCACGTCAGACACTGATCAAACATTCGCATTGCTTCTGCATGAGAAACAGGGCATTGTGCTCTTTTTGTTGCATCTTCTGTAGTTTCATCTGCATCTTCTTCATCACATATATCCTCTTCTTCTTCTGCTGAAACAAGATCAACTATTCCCTGCTCATCCATATGTTCGTAACCTGGACCGTCAGCTTGAAACCATCTGTCAACGTCAGAGGGTTCTAATTCAATGTTTAGTGCGGCAAATTGTTCCACGAAATCAGCATTTAGTATGCTTTCGGAACAAACGGCGATTTCGTCCAGAGAAGATTCGTCGAGTGGAATAAGTTTTTGCCAAGATTTCCTTAATGTCTCTGGACTTATCTGTTCCCAAGCATTTGCTATCTTTTCTACAACTCTCAGCATATCAATTTTCTTCAGAAAAGTTAACATATCATCCTCTGTCTGAGAAACCAGCCTTTTTAAAACAGACCGCCGATAAATTCTCTTCAGGCACTCCAAAACACCTTGATCCATGGGTTGTATGAGAGAAGTGACATTGGGCGGTAAAAACTTAGCAACAATCTTACCATCATTGGACACTAGTTCATCCTCGCTTGGGTGAGCTGAACAGTTGTCCAATATCAATAATGCTTTTGGTTCCTGTCCTAATTCAATTAGATTTTTCTTTACATCAGGCACGAAGCAGTTTTGAAACCAATCGTTGAATATAACTGTATTAACCCAAGCATTTTTCTGGTGTCGATACATACATACATACATCGATACTACTTACGAAGGATATGCTGCTGGACCCATAGAGACATATTCAACAATTGTAACCAGTACAAATGCAACAATTAATGCATTCTCCATTCTAGAATTAGTCGGTTAGTTTGTTACGTCATAATCGAATGTCTCGGCCGGATAATTGAATGCCGGTTAAACGAGGTACGGATAATCGAGGAAGTACTGTATTAGGGAACCTGTCCTCTACATCTTCTCATAGTGTAATCGTTTCGTTGTTTGTGTTATTCTGGTTTTGATGGTTGATGTAACTGAATTACAGTTTTTGTCACTCTCATAGCTTTTTCGATTTTTTCCCATTGAAGTAATATGATAATGTTCCCGTTCAGCCCTAGTTCAGTTAAGTAGAAAAGCGACACTCATCACCATTTAGGATATATCTTGCTACAGTTATAATATCATTATTGCACTGATAATACCAAAACACTACAATCTCATAGAATTCAATGAAGTTTCTAAAAAAGGTGACAACTTGTACTAAAACAAATCCGCAACTGACAAACATACAATATTTTGACTTACATCAATTTCAGTGGTACTATAGTAATTAAGCAATGAACTTTATCACTCATTCCTACAAATGAACTTTAGAACCAACATAGGAACCTAAGCTCCATATATACATGATGGAATTTGAAATCGAAATAACAATTTTCAACAATAACATTTTTACATCAATGTATATCATTACAAAAGATTCAACCAAGTTTCTCACCCGTTTTACTGGCAAATTCTACGAAACTGCAACATTACATTACACAATACCTCAATAGAAAAAAAACTGGGGTTATATGAAAACACAACTTGGTTGTGACAATAAGGCATTATGCAATTGGTGAAAAAAGGGCACAGATAAGACCTAAATTATCAAGCAAGCCAACCACAAAGTAGCATCTACACCAAGTAACGTAACAAGAAAGAATCATTCATGTCTATTGTTTAAAAGTGAACTTAAAAATATTTAAACGGCCACACTTGTGGTGTGACTCAAGCTAGAAAGTTAGTTTAATGTTTTTTAGCCGGGAATAGTAGGTAAAAGTACTATGTGTTTATTCTCAGGAATTGGGGTGAAATTTGTTGTATCGGCGAAGTATGTCATGATTAATTACAAAATTTACCATATAAATAACTTGTTCAAGCCTCAACATGATAGTCAGAGCAACAAATTTCTTTGTGATCATGGATTAAGAATTCTTCTTTCCATATTTAGTCACCGCAAACGTATTTTTTTCAGAAAACAGGTAATAACTTTCTTATTTGCCAACAGCTATACTTTTACAGAACTACAGTAGTTTACCCTGCGTACAGACAATACTCCCCACATGTAACATTACAGAAAATTAAACAGATTAGTGACTGCTGCGATAATTTACACAATACTGGAAAAGTATTTAAAACTATTTATGCTTTATGCCAAGTGCTTTTGTCAGGTTTCACAGTTTCAGTGTGACGGTTGTGATGCACTATTTCCCATCGTTGCATCCATGGTCCAGATATTTCTGTCGAAAATTCATCATTGTCTTCACCCTATGATTGTAGAATGTCAGTTAAGATATATCTAACTGGTTTTTGTCATGCTTTGAAACATATTTTTGTTGAAGACTAATGTTCAAAGATTCTCTTACTGTAGCATCCATTTGTTTTTTGGTTCTGTTGATTCCAGCCATTTCTGACCAATCAATCTTATAGTTTGGATTTTTACTTGTTTTCATTAAAACAGACTTTTTTAGGCCATAAAAACCATCGTCTTTATCAGGACGTTGCCATCGCAAATCCAAGCTCCATCGAATAATTTCTGAACGGTTTTCCAAGCTAAACATTAACTAAATCAGTAACAGTAATAAAATAGTCTTCCTTTCTTGAATGCATGCTTATCTATAAACCTAAGGCTTGTTCTGGAAAAAACTATGTTTGGCACAAGGCAAAATACAAGTGTTGAAAAACACCCCTTTGGTGATATAGTGCAACTTGTTTTTTAAACAGCATTCATAAACCCAAGCAGGTTAGCTTCATTAGGATAATGAAAACTTTTGCTTTTGCACAAAAGATAAGCCAAAACACAATTTAGTTGCAGGAATAACCTTTGATGTGGTATAGCATTGTTCATCAATAGAACACCTCCATATGGCACTTCACAGGTGGTAACATCTTTCAACAAATCCACTCCAAGTTCTTTTACCATGTCCTGCTCCTCCAACTGAACATACCATGTTCCTCCAGCACAACAAGTGTGTTTTGCAGTTATTCCTTTCCTGTGGCCACCAGACGCAACCTTTAAAACAAAGCATAGATTTATCATCAAATGATTATTCCTCACAATATAATGAGCTTACCATACCTGCATGCAACCATTAACCATATTAGCATCCACCAGTGGTATCCAGGCTGTGAGCTGCAATGTTTCCAAACTGCACGGTGCAAGGTATGCATTGTCTGCTCAACAAAAACCGGACGTTTTGAAATAAATTTTGAAAGCTATTACAGTGAGACCTCGTTAATCCGGACCCCGAACAACAAGAATCCCCGTTATCTGACACAAAACTGCCGGGAACGGATTTCTTCCTGTGCATTTTTCTTCTTTAATCCGGAAACCCACTGGTTGACTGCGACATAAAAGTTTTGGAACAAATGTGCTAAATCAATAGCAATAAAATCCAATAAACCGGATTATTAAGAGTGAAGAGAAATTGATTCACGATTTTCCGAGATACAGTAGTTTGTTGACAAACACAATAGCCGATTATATACGCATAATAATGTTGCGGTTTCACTCTTTAAACTCATACGCATACTTTGAATTGGAGTAAGGTGCATACAGCTTTTTGAACATGGTGCTACATTTACAAGATTGATTGATTTTTTTGCTTTCCGATAATCCGGATACCCTGCTAAATCGACATTTTATGACGAAACAAAATGGTCCGGATTAATGAGGTCTGACTGTATTTATGTAAGCAAATAACGAAAAAGAATTCCATTTTTGACCTGGAAATATTAGGTTACTGTAAACAAAACCCATGCAGAGATTACAATAAGCTAATTAGGCAAGTGACCAAATAAATAAGCCACAATATTTGTAATTTTTTTAAAAATCCTGTAAAACCCCTAGCTGATACTGTTGACTTTATACTCACCTTGGTGCCATGGCACAGTAGTTTGTTCATTATGTGGTGTCTTTAAATTAGTTATTGATTAAGTGTTAGAGGTAAAATTATTATACATTTTATCAATATAAACCCAGCAAGAATGAGTTTTAAAAATATGCAAAAACAAAAAACAATGATTCGCAACATTTAACAATTTAAACAACATCGCAAAGAAGTTTTCGGTCATAAAAAGGTTTGGAGACGCCAACTGTAGTAAATTAACTCGGAACAACACTGCAAATAATGATATTATTGTAAAATGAGAAGATATTCCACCGTGCTAACAACTTCACCTTTGTTCTAAGATTCCAAACAGGGTGACCTGCAATCTCTGGACCAATTATTTGCTCTACAACATTTAACATCTTTTCATCAGCCCACAAATTTTGAAATGAATTTGGGAGTATTCCCTGCTTATGCAAAAGTACAGCAGTTCCTTTGAATTCACCTTCAAAATATGTCAGACGATTGAAAAAGTCTTTATCTTCATGTTTATCTGACAAAAACAGTTGTAACTTAGCAGCAGCTCAGTTTAAGCCATAGTTAAACAATATATAGATAAATACAGTAAGATCCCGTTAAGTTCACTTGAACCTGAGCAGTTTGTGTTAGCTTACCGTTTTGTAAATACTGTAGCTACGCAGTAGAGGAGGCGTATCATTATGTACTGTATATACTATATATATATCAGCAAAACTGAAGGCAATGACCAGTAACCACACAACACTGATGGATGCCTTAACTGAAGTTAGTCTAACTTTTTTGTACATATAAAAAACGCAATCTGCAAATAATATGTGCAAAAATGCATCAGCTGACAATGCATGACATCAACAATGCAAAATGTAATCTTTAAATATGACGTAAAAATGCAGTAGAAAGGGATTCTGGAAATAATTCATCGCACATAACTACACTGCAAGAGCTAACTTTCGATATAATATCGAACAGTAGCATGGCTGATGATCAGACTGCGAGCATATTGCACTAATGCGAATTCCAAAAATAGCCTATCAAGGAAACATTAATTGGTAATAATTACATATATCAGGGCACAGCGTGTGACCTAGTGGTAAATACGTAATCGCCAATGATGTAATAGCTACTGTAACCGTGGGAGGTTATAATAGCATAATTCATGATTGCTGTTTTGCAACATTTTTCTGTTCGTTAATTGTTTGTAAGCATGTGTTTTATTGTGCTACAACCACAACTGTTAACATCCTAACTTGCGCTACGAACAGTTAATAGAAAAAATAAACAATACAATACAGTATTTAATATACCTGGGAATTCCCCAGATTAAAAACCAAAATTTAGTGGTTTTTAGTCATAAAAATCTAATAACAATTATTTATTTACGAAGTGACTATTTCACAGTATGTTGGCCTAGGACCCTAGGTCAAGGTCACACAGCTTGTGGATAGGTGGTTATGTTAGGAGAATGAGAGAGATTATTTCACCAAAATTAGGTCACGCAGCCTATAGCTAAAGATAGGCGGTCAGGTTTCATTCATTCCTTCAGTTTATTTTTCGCCTTAAATGTGGGGAGCAAAAAATTGCACTGACACTGGTGGTCACAAACATAATAGCAATAACGATGATAATTACCACAAATATGTCTGGCAAATGTGGCAAGGCCTCGAAGGCAAAATTATGTATAACGATAATATAAAGCGAAACAATAAAATTTTTAGCGTCAGCACGGCTACCAAACCCAAACTACAAAACAAAAAATTTAAACACATTAATTAAAGTGAAACCATAGTTAAGCTGATAGTTCGGTAGGACATAAACGTTATGTCACCATCAAGATGGAACCGACTTGTGTGTCTGGAAGGATGAAGAAAAACAACACTAAAATGAAATACAATAGATCTTGAAATTCGATTTTTGAATGTTGGCTTTTCTTTGCCAGTATTTGAATGAGATACTTTCCCCAATCTCAGGTCCTTCTGATTGTGTTCTGCTAAAACTAAAAATAGGTGTAGATTGGCATATGATGGAAAAGAGAAAGTAATAATAAAAATTTTGATACAAACAGCAAATGGTGCTTGCAAAGTTTTACACGACAAAATCCCCTAGTTAGTGAGTAAACAAGACAATTTGGTCAGGGGTTGTCGAATGTGGTTAAGATTAATAAAAGCCAAATTTCCTATCTTATTCATCAATATATAACTTGCTGATTAAACAATCACCAGTCGCATAGTTATATTGCCTTAAGTGCATCGTACTATGCGTCGTGCAAAACTTTAAATTTTGTATTGCTTTCAATGGCAAAGTCTCACGGCGCCTAGTTTAGGAACCGCTGGGTTAATTTGTTCATCTAATATTTTTCCTTCTGTTATTTTTTCTTATACTGCCGATTATATAAATTATGTCGATTTCTTATGTGCTGATAATGACTGCCAAGTTTTATTTTTTAGTTTACTAGAGTCTGTGAATAACTTTCTTTATCAGAATTATTCAAAAACTGAATTTTTTATGATATGAAGCAATTCAAGTTAAAGAAGCATCAGCAAAACTATAATGGTATTACTATTAGAGACTTTTGTACATTTTTGTGTGCTTATTTTAGGGTTGCCAGACCTTTGTATTTGAATGTTCTTTATTTGATTATTTTGTTCCATATGCCTTCTTGACCGGTCCGTAATATCAAGATATCTTGCATTCAAGGTATAGTCAGCGGGTGAAATGACTTAGTGCACCAGTAGTTGTTCTTCGGTAGTGTTGGATGATTTCAAAAATATGCTTTATGAATAGACTGGAAATATAGTTATGCATGGAGACTAACCAATATTTATCATGTACTAAAACCTTACTTCTTTGTTAAAGTTGGTGCTTTGACTATCAAATTTGCCTTTTTATGTATCATGGTTTGGCATGATGAAAGTTTGGAAGTTCAGGTGTCCCATTCAGCTGCTTCTATCACCGCCTTTTAGCCCATTACATGAAAAAAGTGAAAGAAATACTTTCTTGACATAGGCACCATCATTTGTGGTGCTTGTAGTGAGTGCAATGCCTAGAGAAGAATCTTGCACTTTTTGGAACTTTGACTAAGCCACACACTGGTATACAGAGTTATCAAGTTTTTGGGAAGAAAAATATTAGAATTCAGGGGAAACGTAGGGCGGAGTGGTCAAACACGGAAATTTCGGACCGAGCTTTTAAAAACTTTTGACCCCCTTCAACCCAAGTGTGAAAACATCACAACCTTTATTAATTAACAATTGCAATTCTGACCTTAAAATTGAGTTTTTTATTTGAAAGTAGAGATTGCTGAACGATGCTATGGTAATTTCCCCTACTCAGTAGAACAACTTTCCATTTTCAGTTTGACTGATGAAATGGTCTTGTAGTTAGAGCCCCACCTCATTATCGGTAGGTCTGGGGTTCGCCTCCAGGCTGGGTTATACCAAGACTTAAAATTGGTACTTGCTATCCTGTAGCATGCTGCTCGACGTAAAGTTGGAATAAAGTATGACACAAATATGCGTGAAGAAACTTAGACCTTCAACTTATGGCCCCTTGAATTTTGCAGTATGCTCTCCATAGGGCAATAGCTCCCAGATTGGGAACTACTGGTATTTCAGTCTGAATTTTGGAAAATTTCCAGCTTCGCACTACCTGGTTGTTTTTATAATGTCACCTATATTTCCTAGAAAACATGCAATGTGCAAATGGTAAAGTTTCAACATGGATACCAAGCAACTTCATTCAATCATTTTTTTTGTCAAAAGCGCTGTGGGTACTAGCACGCATCAATGAATAGGAAAAAGTAACTAAAGCCGAAAAGTCTTAAAACGTGCTAAAAATTAGTTAAGGTAATAATTGCTGGTAACAACTAACATTGCTTGTATTCAAGCAACAGATGATTGAAAATCACTTTAAAATGCTATACATCAGTGGACTTATAACTTGGTCCGAAGTTTTGAAAATGGAGATTCCCCAAGAAAGAGGACTTTTGCCAAGTTTATTTTACTGCTACTCTATTTGCTTTCATGTGACCATCCACAGTGTATTGGTTAGTGTGCTAAAACTATATGCTCTTTTTTCACAACACTAGTCATTTTTACCTTAGCTCATTCCACTACTTGCTTTCCCTGTTAAATTACCCAAATTATAAGACCACATGCAAATAGACAAGGTTTGTTGATAACCAGGGGTAATGTTCATTGAGTACGATTCTCGTTTTTCATTGATACTTTTGCAAAAAAAGAAATGCGTTTGTGAATGATGTGTGGATATGTTATGTGAAAAGCGATTGTTATCTCACAACACAAACATTGCTTCAGTGCACACAGACACATTTAAGTGCAAGGCTATAACTGTATTGCGCCATAGCCTTTGATACAATATTGTAAACAAAACTGGAAAATCAGATAAAAAAGGGAACTTGTGTAAGAAATCTTATTTGCAGAAAATAAAACCCAAGAAACAAAGAAGTCTACATATATTGATGTATGCATTATTGGTATTTGAACAGATTTTCTCTATTTGTGTTGGTTAGTCATTTGTTAGCATAGCTATGACGACATGACGAACGAAAAAAATAGTTGTTTTTAATCAGCAAATTAAAGTTTTAAGCAATGCGCGCAAAAATTATTTTAACTGCAGAGGGTAGTGTTGCAACATCTCAGCCCCCCCCCCCCCCCCCGCCGCTGTATCTGCCACTGCATGTACAGTAATTTGACTGATGTGACATGCTTGTCATGAATTCCATATGATGTCATACTTTATTTCTAATGTTTTAATCTAGCAACTCTATGGTATTTTATTTGTATTTTTGTGTCTGTTAGTTTGTGTTTGTGAATAAATTTTTGAGTTTGTGTTTTTCTGTTTTGCAGATGAACCATTACTTTTTAATACTTCAGACTTACCAAACGTCAGACCAGAGGATATACTGAAAATATACAACTGTGATGGAAACTCTTCAAACTTTATGCTTTTCAAGGTTTGGAAAAGTTTTGTGTGGAACATTTTTAATTTGTTTATTATGTATCAATATCTTTAATTTTTATGTGGTTTTTTGGTTTTTCTTTTATGTCTTTTGGTTTTAGCAGACAATAGCTGACACTATTTTGTGGACCTAGACACTTTTTACATGGACACGGTTTTGAGTTCACATCTATTTCAAAGTCTCGATTTAGGAATAAAACTATAAATGGACATGACTCATTAAACTAAATTTTTTTCAAAAACTATGGCGATTGTCCTTCATACAACCTTGAGGATCATGTTAACAACTAAAGTGATTTGGACTGCTGGACCTATTAGTTTTGAATGTATGCGTTGGCATGCTTTCCTAACAACATGCTACCTAAGTTCTTGAAAAAAAAATCATTTCAATTTAAAGTAGTAGTAACGTAACAAGTATGAATGATGACTTATTTGTGTATTTATTATTACTATATTATAATTTTTACACAGTTAGAAAACTATAGTGTCTACCACCTTCTGACTGGCAAATCTCCTCTGATAAAAAGTTCATTTCCAATTGCCTTATTAAATTTGCTGAATTTGTTTGTTCCGGCATTTACAACTACTCCACTTAAAGTATGTTCTATCTTCTTACTTGTAACTCAAAAAACCTTTGTTACTTTACATTGATTAAAGTAATATCAATATTGTGTTGTCATGTAAAAAATTGTGTATTTCCTGTTAAAAATCACAAAGCATTTTGTTAAAACTGCTAATACTCCATTTTCCCGTCTATTAACGCATGTCGCATAATATAATCCACTGGCATCGTTTCTTATCATCTCTTTGTTGCAACAATAACAAAAAAAGCAGAATGAATATACAAGTGCCTTGGGTTAGGCTAGACTCAGAAAGTGGCAACTAGGCCTACTATGTAGTACATTATATATACGTTCTCTTATGTCAGCTAACCCTAGTCTAAAGCAATGATCGTATTGGGGTTATTATAGTGTATATGAATAAAAAACTGTTGTCAACTTTCCAACAGGAATAAGAATTTAGAACAGAATAATTAGAGTTAATTAAAAATTGGTATTTGCTGTTATTTCCGTTTCTTGTCATTGTTTTACAGGTTAAAACTCTTAGCGATTGCTTACCTAAAGATACTGTCAGCATTGAAACAACATTAGCAAATGCTTTTGGATTGCATGTGTTTCAAAATGTTTATGTTGAACAAGTTGAACATGAGGTACTTTTACTGAACTTGTTAACAAACTTTTTAATATTTTGTTGATATTTTCCTGTATATTATGATGAACAACACATCACTATGAATACTATGTTTTGAATTATTAACATGTATTTTTGCTGCTTTTGTGTTGGTGTGTTTATAGCGTTTATTAAAAATGTCCATTTGTAGCACTGGCTGCCATCTAGTCATCTTGACTTAGATGAAATGGCATAGCATTCATTGGAAATTTGTTTAGATTAATTACATTGTGTGATGAAACTGATTGTAGGTACTTTGTTTGCCTCACATCCCTCACAAAAGATACTCAAATTGTATCTTTGGCGTTTTGACATGTCATGCTTGATTCATTTTTCTGCCATGTAATTAAAAGATTACAAGGATTAAAGAAATTTCCCTGATGTGCCTGGGAATTTTTGTTCCCTCAAAGTAGAATCGAGATTACAAATTATGCAAATAGCCAGTGCTACAAGAGGGTGGTTTTAATATTATTAATTCAGAGATTCTTAATTGCATTTCTCATCGTTTTAAATTAAAACTAAAAAATAGTCTTATTAGTTTTCTGCTAGTTGATTAAGTTGCGTGAAATTGTGTTCTGTTTTTCTAGGAAGTTACCATTGACTTATTTGAGGTCACTTTCAAAGATCAGTACATAAGCAGAAGTGATATGTGGAGGCTTAAAAAACATCTTGTTAATTCTTGTGCTCACATAGATCAATATCTAGAGTTTTCAGATATTCGTGCTCAGGTATTTTGTGTTTATTACTGCATAGCATTTAAAAAGTTTACTATACAATTGATAAACACTAGAGGTGCACCAAAATTCGGCAGGTAGAATTAATTGGGCTGAATTGTGAAAAATTGCACGAATTTGGATTTCACGGTCAAATTTATGTAGAGATTTGCCTAAAACTGGATAGTTCAGATACTTTTAAAAATCCGTTTAAAAAAATTTCTCTATTGCAGGAAAACTATTAAAATGACAGATATGTTAGTTATTGTAGCAGGAAGTGTAAGTATTTCATTTATGTACCATTTTGTTGCAAGTCGCAACATGAATGGAGGTTATTTCAGTGGCCGCATTTTATTGATTTTATAAACTAGAACAGGGCTCCTCAAATTATAGGTCGCGACCAAGTGAAAAATATTTTGGGGTCGTGAAACAGATTTTACTTTTATAAATTTAATTGTTTTTATGTTAATATCTTTTTTGCTTTATTGTTTCCATTATGCAATACTTTTTTTACTGCACAGTTACTTTCATGGGTTGTATGATTTCACCATAGACAAAAATACCACTTGAGAGTTGTGATCGGACATTTATTGTTATAAGCTATCGCTCCACCAGTGATAATTTTGGTGGAGAAAAAAAAATTGTTTTTGCCATAAATTACTTTTAGTTGAGCTGCTCAACTAACGATGTTTTTAAAAGCAGCTCCATCAGTGAGATTTTAAGATAAAAAATTTCCACTGAAAATTTTTCATATCAAAAATTGATAATTTTAAATTGTCACTGTTGGAGCCATGTACAATAGTTAGCTCAGAAGTGGTTGCTTTCATAAATGTTATAACAACCAGAATAGATCATTCATAGTTGTGCACATAGAAAGTTATAAATCATCGAGCAGTGAGGAAGAGTTTTTAGCAGTAACAGCCAATGTTCTGACGTGACAAAAGTACATCTGGAGTGAGGGTTAGTTAGTTTACTGTCCTCGTCCAAGTTACACTGCTTAGTTTTGCCCATTAGTTTTCGACACAAGATAACTATGGGTTGAAAGCCAATTACGCAAAAAGCCATGTGTGCCAAAAAAAGGGAAGAAAATTCTAGGAAAATAGTAAATCGAACATGGAAGAAATTAGAAAAAAGACAGAGAAAGAAAACGGAAACAGCGGGAAGCATTAAAACACGTCAGTGAAGCAAGGAAAAGTTATCTGAAGAAAGACTGTGAAAGAAAAAAACTAAGCTATAGTCAGTAAAAAAAGCGATTTAATTGAAGAAATCAATAAAGGATACAAAAGTCACTCTTTCTTGAACATATCTATAAATAAATTAATAAACGCTTTTCCACCAAGCTTACCAAAGCAGGTTAAAGCAGTTAGTCAACTTGCAAGGTCTTTGAATTGTAAGTTTGTGCCCCTTATACCTAAGAGTGGTAAGACCTGATGTATCGTATGTGCTACCTGGTCAAAATAACCAAGTTTATATAGAAAGAGAAAACGGTGAAAAAGCATTCAAAGAAAGACATTACTTAATGTGGACAATTGGAGAGCTCACTTCACTCATGCAGGATTCTTCCGATGAAGCAATTAACAACATAAAGTTTCCCACTTTGTACAGGTTCATAAAACTTAACAAACAATTTGCTTATCAGAAAGACATCCCAAGAAACACTTGTTTATGCCCGATTTGTGAAAACATTCTTTTGTTTTGTGAAGCAGTGAATAAAGTTAATGATACAGTTTCTCTTCCATCAAAATACCATCTTTTAAATACTGCAACTTGCAATCCAATGGAAAAAAAATTGCCAAAGAACTATGTTCTGAATGTCCGGGTGCAAAGTTTGATGACACTCAATGCATAGATAACATTCCTTAGTGTACATGGAAGAAAATTAGTGGTTGTTGGTATCCTGAAAAATGTTTAGTTGACATTAATGTTTCGGAAGCCTATGACAAAATAAAAAAGAATGTAGCTTCACTGAAAATGCATTATTTCATTAAAAGAGCACAAAGCATACTATACAAATCGGCCATTGATGGTTTGCAGCAAGGGAAAGCAGTGATCCACGTAGATTATGCAATGAACTACAAAAATGTCAATCAAAATGAACTTAAAGCTGCTTTTTTAGTAGTACCCAATTTTTACTGTTTCCATCATATTGCTATGTCAAAATGGCAAAAAAAAATTCAATGTAAAATTGATGAGCAAAATGAACTTACTGTTCATTTAGTTTCATATATGGACATAAATATAAACAATAAAAATAAGATAATGTACAAGTAATGACTTTATTGAAAACTAATTTTGTCATTCCATTTCAGCAATTTTGATAAGCTAATTTTGCAAAACCTTGGTATCTCTCCTGCCATTAAATTTTTGGAGTTGCTTGTTACTGTATAGACGATATTCTTTTATCATTTCATTTATGTGCTTGTTTTTGTGTACCCGGCATATGCCTATAGTCAATATGAAACTAGGTGAAATATATTTTACTTAAGAAAATACCATGACTGGTTTGCATATTAATGCTTCAACTTCAGAATATTAATTTAGATAGAACTGGTCTGTTAGCTTGCTATCGGTAACAAGGGTGATCTTATTTACTTGTCAGTAGTTAATACTGATTGCTTATATATGAGTTATACATTTAATTTATTTGTATGTTTAATGTTTATCATAACACGTCGTAAATAACAAATAAGAATCTAAGTTCTGTTTTTGTAGAATTCATCTATTAAAATATGATTTTCAAATATAACAACTTTAAAAAAAAATTTCAATCAAAGTTTACAAAAGATAAAAGTTCCAGCACAAAGAACATATTTGGGAAGTGTGGGCTCTGGGCAGTATGGTAACTTTTTCTGTAACTGACATACATCCTGCAAAAAATTAGTTGTTGGCTCCCACATATCATGCATGTTTCAGATCAATTAAATTAGTAAATGTTCTTGGAAATAAAAGTATTACAGTATTATATTATTTCTTTAAATTAAGAGTGATAAGATAAGCATGGTAATATTGGCAGTTTTTCTGGCTGTAGGTTAGTGAGTTATGGACAAACAGCACCAAGGTGAAGTTTGGATACATTTCTGACAACACCAACTTTGTTCTACGATCTTTTACTGCTGAGGTCTATGTTTTTATTCAAATGAGCTCAGAAATGTGGGAGTTTGATGCATATGGATATTTGCAGTTTGAAAGAGCTGTAAATGGCTTTTTAAAGGTACCGTAGTATGATTTTTTTGTTTGTATATATGTAGAAATTAAGTAAAGTAGGTGAAATGAAAAAATCATTTTGCATCGGAAGGAAGTTACCGGGTATACTTGATATCACAAAAAGCTTTGAAGTTCAGTTGTGCCGTCACATTTTAACAATTATCTGCAGTCACGCTGGCTCTTGAGCAAAGTGTTGACGATGCTTAAACAATTCTGAATTGATACGCACAGTCGCATAATATATCTAAAAACAAAAAGTGTGTATGTCAATCAGAACTTTCACAGAAACAAGCTTGGTCACCTAGGCTCAATGACCTCAATCGATATGGTATCGCCAAGTTAAAGACGTGAAAAGGCTTTCCTCAGTTCAAGGATAAAGACTATGATACCATATCATACATTTAAAAAATTTTGTACAGGTTATATACACTAAATTATAAGTGTGCTTATGACTTTGCATGGTATGTGACTTCAATTTTAACTTACAAGTGCTAAATAACATTTTAAATTGTATCGTTTTGCAAAGAGTACCATTATATTATTATTTTTAATGTATATCATTGGTCTTAACAGGCATTGTTTACTCAGTGGAAGAATAAAAAGTGTTGCCATGAGCTTACACTTGTGCTGTTTTCAAGGTTTGTATATATTTTATACCAGGCTTTTTATAATATAATACGGTTGTTTTTTGATCTAATGACGTTTGTATGCTACCTTTAGAACATTTTATGAGACACAGTCAATAGAAGATTTTCCTGAAAATATTCGTGATGCAATCAGGCAGGACTACCGTAATGTTTTCTACACAGACTTCTATAAATGTGTTGTACAAATGCAACGCATTGATGATTGTACTTTGCTGTTACCGCAGCTTAAGGAGTTATTTCATGGTAAGATTTTTAAAACTATTGTTTTTAGCAACATTTCTGGCAAATGTTATTTTATTTCTAGATAGAGTTTCAGGTTATTTCCGCTGTCAGGAATTTATTTGTAAAAACGTTGTTTTTAGGGTATGAAAAACTAACAAAAATCCCTGGTTGTCCAAATGGAAGAAACTCTTCATCTGCAGAAGGAAACTTCTTGGAAGCCATAAATATGTCCTTGAATGTTTTTGAAAAACACAACATAGATCGAAATTTTGATCGCACAGGACAGATAGTTGTATGCGTAACTCCAGGTTAGCATTTAGTCGGTTTTGAAGCTACTAGTGCTACAAATCAAGTTCTTCTATCTAAGCTTAATAATAATTAATATTAACTTTGCAATAGTCGCACTCAAGTAACCATTTTTGAGTATTGTATGCTTAAAAAGGTACTGTGGAAGCTTGTTAGTTCAAAGTTGATGAGAACAATTAAATTATGAAAATTATGTATTATGCAAAGTTGGTTGAGTTAGTGAAAAATTAATGCATGGTTAGCAGTCAATCTCTGCACGTTTTTCTCACAGTTATCCTTTTTTATGAAAAAGTTAAAATTTCAATGTTCCAAAATAATAAGCATTTAGTGTGACTGCGTGATAATGACAATAAATGTTGAATCAAAAATTGTCCAACTAACTTTTTCAGCCTAGTGCTCTTGGCCTCTCTTTGTCAAGGCTACTAGGTTATCGTTACGTATCATATCCTTTCTGAAGTCATCGAACTGGTTTAACTGTTTTTTGTTTTATTTGATTATTTTTTAAATTGTTCTTATTACACTTATTTCTTTGTATCTCCATGACCTTTTAATTACAGGGTTGTGACAGCCCCAACTTTGGTTTTAAGATGTTATACACTGGAATCCATGTCAGAGTTTAATGATAAAGAAGCATTAGATTGTACAAGCATTTAATATTTGATATATCTGGCCCATAAGAAATCTGTAATTCCATTGGTAAATCAATTCATTGTGGAGTTTATGATAAGTGAATAATTGCTCAACTAATTTTGAGATGACAAGCAATAGTTATGGCATGAGACTCACAAAAGTACTTCGCGTTAACTGGATTTTTGAATGAAGCAAAATTGAGAATTGCTTTGTGGCAGTTTACTAAGAAAAAGTATTTCTGTATCACCTACAGAGAGAGAGAGAGAGAGAGAGAGAATTTATTTCATCATACAAAAACAAACCAAAAAGTATCATAACACAATTAATTGGTGTAGGGCAGCGAAAAAACCTCACGGTCATCTAGGTCATCTGCCCAAGATTCTATTGCAAAAAATACAAAAACAATTAAAAAACGGGTAGAAAACTGAAGCTCAATATTTAAAACAACACTGCAAAAACAGAATCGAAACACACCACAGAAACAACAGCAAAACAAGTAACAAAAAAAATCAGCAACAATATGATGCAATAGAAATCAACATCCATCACCCAATTCACAACTATCCGAACAGCACTTCCCTTGCACAAGTTCACTTTTCAATTGATATGAGAAGTAGTTATGAGACTTAATTACAATATCTACAATATAACCAAAACTGCAACTGAAATGCTAAGGTCTTAAAATAAAGTAATAAATATGCTGTTTACACGATCATGGATGATTGAATTCAAAACTCTTTTAGTAAGGAACAATAAATTTTTGAAACTGATATTTTAGCATCCCAGGCCATTTTCTTTTCACACAAAAATGTTGAATCGAGACTTGGAATGATTGACTGGAAATGGTGATTTACTGGAAATGATTGGAATGATTGACCAGTTCTAAAAATAGGCTTAGGGATGAAGAAAGTCAGTTTTGAACACAATTAGACTGATACTGGCACAAGACTGGCCAATAGGCTTACCGCATTTGCAGTCATGTTTGAGTCATAAAGTAAATTGTTGATTTTTGGTATTTTGGCAGCTAACATTGTTGCAATGCCAAGCACATTTGACACATATGGTAGCCTTGGCCTAATACTGATAGATACTTAAAAGTAACCTTAAGCTTGCCTCCTCTACAAGGCTATCATTTTAATAGTCGTAAAAATACAAGGCTTCAATTTTATATGTATGCAGCACCTTAAAGTACAAAAAATTAGGTTTGTATGGTAACGAATATTTATGGTAACGCAATTTCCGTACAGGCTTAATTTTGATCAATGTCAACTATTGTTTTATGTCACAATCCATTTATTATTGAATGATAGTTGTACCTACATGTAGATATAAAACTGCAACCAGATTCATTACTTTCTAAAACACTGTCTCACTTACCTGCTTTTTTGATTTACAATAATTTAATTATCTGTGATTTTTTCTGATTTCTGACCTTTTTAAAGGGAGTCGCATTGAAATTATTTGGGAACCATTGTCTTATGTATATTGACCATGATTCAATGATGTATGTTTAAAAGGTGTTGGTGTGTTTGATGTTGATCGTGATTTAACTATCCTGACTAAACAACGAATGATAGACAATGGGATTGGAAGTGATTTAATTTGTCTGGGCCAACAACCTTTGCATGCAGTTCCTCTTTTTAAATTTCATCACAGACATATTGGTTGCAACAGGTATGAGTAAATTGTCATGTTACTACTATTTATATGCTGGTTCAATTCACGCTTTCTCTCATATAGCACAAAACAAGAAACTGAATCGCCCCGAAATTCAGCAAAATATGATAATGTTTGTGGACATGATTTCAATATTCCTCATTGGATAAATCACAGCTTCTATACCTCCAATCCATTTCCCGACAAAGGTTATTAATGTAGTCATCACTCAGAAGATTGTGCTAAGTTTAGTCTGAAGTGTTACCTGTAACTTCTTCATGTTTTAGGAACTACTAACATAAACTACATTCCACGTGTTCACGTGCCGATAAATAAATCAAAACCAGTCCAATCCTTGACAAGTCTGCCAGCATCCAAATCTCATAGTGCTGGGGCTGATGAACTCCCTCTTGTCCAGCAGATGAGTTATGCTGAATATGACAAACAGGTTAGACATAAAAGTCATTACCAGTGGTATTAAATTTATAGTTTTGGTAGGGCGTTCCAAACATATAATTATAAAGAACATACAGTATCATAGCTCTTGTTCTGTTGTTGCTGGCTTTTCCTATTGCTGATTTGAACAGACCTGCAGTTGACTATCGGATTGTATTCAAAAAGTAACACAGGGCATGTCTTCATAGCAGTACTCGTATCAATAGAATGATGACTCCTTGTAGCAAGGTGTAGCCAAATTAATAAGTGCTTCCGGCCAGAGGCAGACAAGACTACGGCACGACAAACCAAGCGTAACTGGAAAAGTACGTTACACTCCTCCCCCTCCAATACATTTCGCTTTGACATTGTTTGAATGACATCGATTGGCATATAGGTTATAGGCCATAGATACGGCAAATACCACCTAAGTCACTATTTTGTTACCCAGATGAATTTATAAGTTATTTAAAGGAACCATTTCAACTGTCTATACTATAGTGGGCCACGCAACAAAGCCTACAAAAGCGATTCTTTACAAACACAGCAAAATGGTACACTAGTTACAGAAATTATGATTATCACACCAACACTAAATATGCAAATTTAACACTGTGCAGCTGGGGTGGCCAATTTGTCTTCAACTGAGATCGACTAAAAAATTTCTTGATAACTCGCGATCAATCGTTCGGAAATAAAATCAAATAGCACAATTTTTCATGAGATTCTTTCACTGTAATTGGTTTTTATTTCATACAGTGAGCGGTATTTCATGTTTCAGTTACTTTGTTAGTGTAGAATAAACTTGAAACGAATATTTCATAGTTTGTTTATTACTTCATCAAACGAGTCAATGAGATGCTTGAGCCATCATATTGTTTACCAGCTTTTCATAATCATGTGTGTATCCCATCAAAGACAGTTGTTTTAAGCAATCGCCCAAGTGACAACCGGTTAGAACAGCATGTTGTTTTGTTTTGATTACGTTCGTAAATGAAAACACAAATTGACATACATAAATTGAACCAAAACATGAATAAATATATTCTGCACATTTTTTAATGTTGCCATATTTTACACGATCAATAATCCTCCTTAAGTAATTTTCAAATGATCGGGTCTTGAGGATCACGTCAGCTTTTAGTGCGAGCATTTCTTTTTTCAGTTGCACCTCTTTCCAACAAAAATACTTTACTGATTTAATGAGAAATCGTAGACACGTTTAAAATCGACTTGAACAGGTATTCAACTATTTCTTCGATCTTTTGAAAATCATTAAATCGAACTTCAAATTCAGCATAAACCACATTTGTTTCGGCAACATATTTTTCAGGGTCCCAAATACTATCCGGGTAATTTTGCAAATGGTTTTTGATGTTTGGGAAAAAATTAAATTGTTTCTTTTTAAAATTGGTGATCAATGCGAGGATTTGCATCTTAAAAGCTCCAATAGCACTAATCAATTCACTGATTGGTTTCCTTTTCACTTGTAACTGCAAATTTAAGGCAATTAAGATGAGAGTAAAATCAGCCGGAAAGGCCAAGTCACTCATCCAACTTTGCTTAGTATTCACATCTGTTTTGAAAAGAAGCCGTCGTACGTCTGTGTGTAACACAAGTTCTTGTCTCTCAAATTCCTGCTTGAAAAGATGTCGTTGAAGGTCCTTTGCGCGAATTAAGTTTGCAATTTTGGACGCAACATCCATCACTTCTTTTGTGTTAAGTCGTTTGCTGCATAAAACATGTTGATGAATTACGCAGTGTTATCTCAAGAAATCTGAAAAATCATCATTTTTTTGGCACAAAGCAATGAAGTCGTTTGTACTGCCTACCATTGAATTTGCTCCATCCTTTGTAATTGACACTAATTTCCACAGAGGCAACTTTATTTCAACGCAATAGATTTTAAACGCGTTGTAAATATTTATGCCTCTTGTTTTATCTTTCTACGTTATAATGGCAAGCACTTTCTCTTTAATAGTACAGTCATGAAAAGCCATACGGATGAACACAAGGATTTGTGCAGCATCCCTGATGTCTTTTGACTCGTCAAGTTGTAATGAAAAACACCCACAGTTATTAAAATCATTGTAAAGTTGACGAGTAACATTCTCACTGATTTTCTCTATTCTTCTCATCACAGTGTTTCTTGATAACTGTAGGTCTTTAATAGCACTTCAAATTTCACTTTTATTGCGGTAATCCTGAAAACTTCTTTGGACGAAGCTAAAGTAGTTGTTTTTGACGAAGTACAAAACTTTTTTTAAACCTTTTTGTTGTCCACGTATATTTGATTTATTTCACCTTCCTTGCTTCACTTCTAACAGGATAATCATCATTATGTTTGGCATGGTGTGTCATAAAGTACCTTGCAAGATTTCCTTTCTCGGGCAAAGCCAGAGTGGCAAAGACAGGTGCAGCTTTTATTTACTATAACACAGAAGTCGGCAAGCTCGCAATCTTCATTGAAGTGGTAATTGATACTTCTTCGAAGTACTCATTATGTCTCTAGCTGAGCTTAGGCTACCTACTATCCTAAAAGAAAACGTTATGTAAGTGTTCATGTTTAGCTTTATATTTTGCCGTGTTGTTACTGCGTGCTATTACCGGCATTATAATTGCCATTAAATCTGCACTCAAGTTGCATGCCGGTAACTCAACCCATTCGACCTACTAAGCACACACTGGTAGCTGTGTGACACATACTGATACTTCATATTTAAGATTTCATATCAACATTTTTTCATTTATTGTAATCTTGGTTTGCACATGCACCCTTCCTTTTTATCATAGTTTTTACTGTACTGTAGTTTGCCAGTATATAACCATTCTAACTCAACTTTGTTCCCCTCAGTCGTCTTTTTACGCCACTAGTGTTCAATATTAACATTGACTACACATTCTACTGCAACCACAGGGATAGCCTACTTCACGTTATATTCACAACGTTTATTTATTTGACAAATACAAAGATATTTGCATTGCATTTATCTATTGTTAAGACATCTATTCTAAACCACTTCTGAAACAGTTTTCCTGCTGCTAATGGGGTGCAAGTTAATTTGTTAGTTGAACCAAAACTGTTGAAACCGGCAAAAAATACCACTGTCAGCTGTCACGCAATGCGATTGTGTCATAAATGGTTACTTTTTTTTGCAATTGATTTAATAACAATTACTACTAATACGTAATAATAGCACGTTAAATATTTGTTCTTTGTAAACGGTGATATCTGATGAATTATTTTACTAAACTTGAAGTTATCTCAAGCTTAAGCCATCAAACTTTCATTCCACAAAGTGCAGATATTATATTCTTTATATGATTTGTTTTGTTGTGATAATTAAGTTTTTTTGTCAAGTTAGTTAATTGACAAAAGCTGCAACAGAATTTTATAGTTTTGGCAGTTGCTCAGTGCTTTTAAACCGACTTAACCAGAGAAATAAGTGTTGGGGCTTCTAACCCTGCTAAAATCATAACTGAAATTGATGTAATAAAATAACATTTCGAAAACCAAAGAAAGTAATTTACAATTCCACCATAGTAGCCTTAGTAGGTAATGCTCTCATTGTTAAACATAATAGGCGGTTAGGTTTGGAAAATGCGCATGTAAAATGTTAATATTAGTTATTGTAGTTGTTATTTGAAATTAGATTTTGATTAGGTTTTAGATTATTATGTAAAAACTTTCAGATTAGGTTAGCATGAAGAAAGTTGTGAAAATACCTTCTTCATGCACCTGAGATTTTTTTCAGTGAAAGTAATGACACCCAAAAATAAATTAAGGTATAATTTATAATTTATTTAAAGCTAATAAGTAATATAATTTCTTACCGTGGAGCGGGGAGGGGTGTAACTCAAACCTCCCTGGGCAAGCTCTTTGTTTTTAACACATGCAACTATACTAAAGTGGATCATTTCCCTGCTTTAGTTCCAAGCCAAAAGTTGTATTTTGTTATGTCATAATGTGCTTTAATTGGCGTCTACAGCATGTATTTCATTTACACCTATTAAACCGCTGCTTAAATTTACCACAGTTGATGAAAAATGTTTGTCTCCTTTCAAAAAAGTAATTGAAAAAGTAAAATCACCAAATCAGACGCTATCGACTTGTTGGCCACCCCTGCTGTACAGTATTTCTATATACATATAATGTAAATATAAACATTACATTACAAACCACAGCAGAATTAAAAATAAGTTGTTATAAGAGAAATTTACACGTTTGATAACTATATAAACACAACAGCACAAACTCAATAAAGTGTATCTGAGGCTTACAATTCACGCTTCATGCCAATAACACTGCAAAAGGTACACAAGAATATAAAAACATGGACCGCTAAAATAGGCTGTATATAAACAGATCTGAGATAAAAATGCAATCATACTTGGGACTGTGTTATTTAAAACGTAGATCATAGAAAAATAGTCAATGACACAACAATTACACAAATAAACAGTATGTTTCGACGTCTGGGTAACGAATAGGGCAGCGTGGGCATTGGCGAAGTCGACCGTTATTTCAGTAGTTACATCATTAATATTGTAACTTCCATTGTGATATGCATTTGATCGGTTATTGAAGAAGTAAGCTCCAGTCAAGGGCGTGTTCACATGCTGGGGGTCATCTTTTCATCGAGCTACTGGCTTGACTATGGGAAGGCATCCTTACTTGATAGTCTCTTCTGTTTAGTTTTAGCTTGTTGAAATGTACCCTTAATGTCCGTTCATCCAGACGTGGATGGACAACATTAACTAGCTACATGGCTCTGCAGTATCTTGCGATTAATCGATTTTCGTTGCGATGATGGACTCGGGAACTCAGAAACTCAGTATATCGTGCCGGAACTCGGGGACTCGGCAACCCTAGGCAGCTCGTGCAGGGACCCTGCAGCCCATGAGGGGACTCGGCATAAAATAGTGTTTTCGAGCAGCTGCTGTTGTATCCAAAATGTCGCAAAAACTTTCAAACGTAGATGAAAAACAAGCTTTATCCAAGCTCAAACTTCGGGGAAAAGGTATAAAAATTCGTTATGCATAAAACCTGGCCCAAGTCATTCTTGCTAACCACATTTTCGTATAGCTGATTCGAACAGATCTACAGTTGACTATATCGGATTGTATTCAAAACAATAGCACAGGGCACGTCTACACAGCAGTACTCGTAACAGTAAAATGGTGACTCATTGTGGCAATGGGCAAGGTGTAGTCAAATTAATAAGTGCTTCTGGCCGGAAGTAGACGAGATTGCGGCACGACAAATCAACATTACACTGTATCTAGCTGCTGTTTTGGCACTTCTACAGTACAGGGGTGTTCAGCTAAAATATTGTATGTGCTACTGGAGCTCATGATTTTGTTTTTATGGTTTTGGTCCAATCAATTATACATCCAGATTAACATTTATTTGTTTGATTATGCAAATAATTGGCAATGTTTTATTAGGTATTTTCATACCAAAAGCCAGGTACTTCTGTTAAAGCTCAAGTGTCAGGCAAAATTGTATATCCTAAATACTTTGCTCCCGATTCATCCAGTTCAGTCCAGGGACAAATAAGTAGTCCACGAAATACTGTAAAGGTAAGTTTGAATTATCGGGCAATAAAGGCAATTACTGAAAAGTATTGAAACAACATAACTATTTCGGTTGTTTATATTAGTATCAGTATGCAAGTAGTTAACATATTTTTGACTTATAGGAATATGAGAAACGTGGAATCACGAAACCTGTATATATCCCATTGTCAAAGATGCATAAATCTTGCAATAAGCTTGAAAATGGAGTGGCAAGCTCACTTGGAGCTGTGGTCAATTTAAAAGGATACAATCAAGTAAATAATATCGCTACACTTAAGCCAATCTGTGTACATATTTGTTTATAATTATTACCGTGCATGCATTTTCTCGCCTGTATTATGTATCAACATGGAAGTTATATTTATTCTGCAGAATTACTAAATAATGTTAAAATGCTAAAATGCACTGCAGTGCATTGTGCACTGAATTTTTCTCTGTTGTATAATTATGCTTTATGTGATGTCGATGACCGCCCCTACGACTTCTGCAGTTTCACTTTTTGGGTCATTCTAGGCTTGGCTGTGACATTAATAGGAATAATGAAACACGACATGGTGTCAGAAGTGGGATTCGAACCCACACCTCCATTTTGATGGTTGATCTGCCACATGGCTCTCAGTTATTTCGTAATTTTTCCTGTAGTACGGTACTTTCCTATAGTGGATAAAAAATGGCTCCTTTCAAACTAATTGCATGCACAATTTGTACTCGGCAATGCTGATGGCGTAAAATAAGCAACATAATATGCCACTCTAAGCACTTCAGAACCATGTTATGGCAGTCCGATATAAATGCTTTGTTTTTAAGCTGACAACAATGAGCCAAGTTGTCATCATGGTGTCATAATTTGCTTTAATTTATATTATTTATTATTTATTAATTTATTGCATAATTTAAGTTGCCGTTATACTTATAACTTAACCGATATACGCTTAGAAAGTAGTGTTGCACATAACTCGAAATTTAATTAGGTAATTTACATGCCATGGGACTGTAACTAATTACGTGAGTTTTCCTGCAACTTTGCACGTTGTTTTACGGTAATACTGCTATATTGTTGATGTTTATTGGCAAAGCAGATTAATATCACAAGTTATTAAGTAATACAGTATTGAGTTTCAATATCACAAAATTTTCGTTTCTTTTCTAGGTAGTTATTCAGAATTTCCCAGAAATTATTTTTTCATGAAGCGCTTTTCCTTTTATTCGTGTTTTATGATATAAAGACAAGTTAAAATGTAACATGTATTTACTATAATTAGTGTAGATTGGAATTATTTTTTGACAGACATTCCCCCAAACTTAATTTGCTAATTAGTAGGTAATAGTGTATTGTATCTTTATCGACGTAGTGTATAACCTATTATTGCCCGAAACAAGCAGTATTTTCCCTTGGCTTTTGTGCAGTGCGGTATCACTTCCACAGTTAAATGGCGTCACTGCCATACTTTCCATACTCGACTTGTGGTCTTAAAATTTTTTCCATGTTCAAAGTGACCAAATACAAAGTCATGTAGAAGATGAAAACTGTTTATTTTTGGTCGAGTAGTTGTTATCAAAGCACAGTTGTTACCTTACATTACAAACGTTGTTTTCTGCTATTGCACAAGTTCTGAAAACAGTGTGAGCCAAGAGCCGGCTGCAGATATCGCTTGAATTTCAATTTACCTAGTGAGTAAAAAAACTAATTAGTGGATTTTTTGTGTGGATAAAATACACCAAAAAGGAGGTTAATAGTTCATATCAATCATTCATAACTGCAGCTCAGCTACGTAATTATAGTCAGTTACATGCAATATTATCACTGTTGTGGCTATACTTACGTAATTACCTTATACAGTAAGCAAGATGTAACTTGCGTAACTAAACTGTGAGTTACTAAAACTAAACAGAGACTTATATAATAATTAATATATGCCACAGCACCAGTCTATTCTGCATTCTATGGGAAGTAGTATACAGGTAAAATAGGAAGTGACCAGGTTTATTAACCTGACATTTTCATAAATTTTTCACGAAGAAAATTGGTTTTAATAGACGGATGGATTTACTATTTAACTTCCACTATACTTGATAAAATTTATCTACAGATTATAGTACAATTGCATATTGGACCACTATCGCTGTTAGACCACTACCATGTTTGTGAAGAAACTTTGCACTGTAAGGGTAGTGGCACTGGACCAAAGTTCGCTGAGGTTTTAATTAAACGATAATGCATCTCGACATATTGCATGGTGGCCAAAACCAATTGGCCATTATTGAAAATTTTAATTTGATACTAGTCGAATGATACCTACATCCTACATAATTTTTACCATGATCTACTGTTTTCTAATGTCACAATTGTCGAAGCTAATGGTACTTTTGGAATTGGTCAACGAAATTAAAACTATGCAAAGCTTTAACCATAAACTATTGTCTGATATGAATAATGATAAACGATTATCATTAAGCAGCTTTCGCGAGACAATTTTTTTTTCACCGATGGCACTACTGTTATTATTTTTGTAAATTATAGGCTAGTTAAGAACTAACACATGGCATTAATTTATTTTGATTCTGAAAAAGAACAAAGCTCAAAAATGAAGTTTGGTTTTAGTCGGTCATTGGCAAATTGGCTTATGCCAGGTCAACATTAAATGGTTAAATGTGGACCGAAACAACATCCGTAGTGACCATGGAGCAGTTTAAAAATGACTCTTTTCTTTGCCTTCGCAGCGTTTTTGTTCCAAGAAATTAAGGTGAGCAGTGAATAACACAAAAAGGAGAACGCGATCGTGCCCAACTCTGCCAATGGTTTAGAGCGCATAACACTAGCCAGTAGCTTTTTATAAAATAGACAATCTACTGCTTTTTTGAAAACTATTATCTCTTTATTTTGTTTCCTAACCCTTTCATTTTTGCTATTTTTGCAAAAGTTACTATTTTTACAATTTACTTGCTTTATTTGGTTTATTCGGTAAAAATTACACGTTAGATACATTATTGCATATTCAGTAGAATGTGTTGCTGTGCATTTTTAGAAGTTAAGTCAATTCTTTTTTATAGAAAGACACAAGTCAACTTAAGCTTGTTGAAAGTCTTGGTCTTTGGACAGTGACTCAAGTTTTTAGTTTATTTATAGGAAGCGTACCCTAAATTAATACAAAATAAATATTTTTATGTTTAGGAAAGTCTTGATCTACGCCCAATTATTGGCAGTGCAACAAATTCAAGGACATGTCATGGCTATAGGAAAAATGATACTGTAACTCAGAGAAGATCTTTATTTAATCCTTTTAATCCGTCGTATATGTTTGCTCCGCTGACTGCTAATCGTAGAAGATGGGTGCATACGTATCCTCGTGGCCCTCAAGGAGAGGCTTTAGTCTTGCATCATGAAAATGCAAATGCCTTCCATCGGGAAGCTAGCCTTATATCTGATACATATGCCAACGAAAATGGTGAAAAATCACAGCCACTTTCACTGGCAGGTTGTGATAATTCTTTTTTTGCCGGCTCCCCCACAATTTCACCGTAAGTTTTATGCAGAACTGTGTTTTGCTGTGTAATTACATATGTTTATATTTACATTTATAACTATATTGCCGTATGTTGTTTTGCTGCAGAAATTTTCTAGGTCAATCGTTTTAACTGCCAAGTCTAAACATGGCTTTATAGGTATGATGAGCAACATCACATGTTCATGTCAAAAGAATATAAAGATTATGCAACTTCCAACTCATCTGTTTCCTCTGGAACTTCAAGGAGAAGTTTATTAGCCAATATTACATTGGAATACAGTCCTGCTGAAGGCTTTGCGGCATTTAAAGGTTTGCTTTTATAAATGGTATAAGTTATGAATTTTCCTTATTGATTTTCCAAAATGGTATGATGTTAATGTGCATGAAAAGTCAAGTTTGTTATGGTGTTAACTTATGTTGTTGCTTGCTTGTCATTCCATGTGCCATTTAGACTGAATAAATCACTTAATTTTACTTTACCTTAGTTTGTCAGTGTTGTCATCAATTTGATTTTAATAAGTTTTGACATACAGTAGAATAGGATACAAAATTTAAAACTTGTGATAATTTTGGGAAAACTTTTACTTTTTTCTCAAAAATTTTTCTATTTGTCATTGAGAGCTGTATTAAAACTTACAAAAACCAAATCGATGACCACATCATTTAAAACCATTTAATTTAAAATCAGAACTATATAAAATGTGCTGTTTTTACCAACCTAGTCTACATATATTCAAGTGTTTTTACACGGACACTCTTAACAATATAGATTAATTTAAGATTGCTACTCTTTACCATTTATGCAGATGCATTGTTTGTGTCGGAGATATCAAAATATGGTACCCACAGTTTGGTGATTTATTGTCGTTTTTTGAAACCTGGCACTAACGAAATCAATGTTTGTGATATGACGAAATAACCCATTCTTTGATAACTATTGGTACGACCATAAATCGAGTATGGCAGTGACACCGCTAAATTGTTAAAGTAGTATCACACTGCACTATGCCCACGAGGAATATCATTTTCGCGTCTTGTGCAAAAGTAGGTCACACTCACACACTATGTTGAAAAAGTTACGATATCAACGCTTGTCAAAAAAATAAGTCCGATTAATAGTGACTAATTATAAATAACCTTTATTTACATTTCAACTTGCCTTTAACATAAAACAAGACAAAAATACGATTCTTTTCTGGAAAAGTTCTAATGACTACCATCGAAACGAAACCCCAATTTTGTAAAACTGAAACCCAATATTAAGCAATTACTTGTGATGTAAACCTGCTTTGACAGTTTAATATTGATATGGCAATATTACTAGAAAACAATGCGCCCAGTTGCAGGAAAACTTACGTAACTAGTTACACTCACATGACATGTAAATTACCTAAAAAAATTTCAAGTTAAGTGCAACACTACTTTCAAATAATATATCGGTTAAGTTATAAACATAACGGCAACTTTAAGCAAATTATGACACCATGATGATAACTTGGCTCATTGTTGTCAGCTTAAAACACAAAGCATTTATGTCGGACTGCCATAACATGGTTCTGAAGTGCTTAGTGTGGTATATTATGTTGTTTATTTTTCGCCATTAGCTTTGCCGAGCATAAATTGTGCGTAAAATTTGTTTGAAAGGAGCCATTTTTGATTCACTACATACAATTATAGTATTAGGGCAATCCGAAACAAAATCCGAAATTGTTTTTGTTAATCCAATCATTTGTATCCATTTTGTGCGTTCACAGCATTGTTTGTGCAAAAAAAAACAGCAACGACTGAACAAGCTTTGAAAATGAGCATGCATGATCCTGTTCCCACGTTGAAGATAGAGCTTCGCTCTCGAGATCACTCCTTAAAAAAGGAGTGCGCTCGCACCCACCTCTGCGAAAAATAATACTTTTGGACAATTGAGGATAGAAAAATGAATATCTTTATAAATAACATGATAGAACATGTATAACGCCACATATACATGTTTCCTCAACGGAAATGTGTTGTGATTTTTATTGCTGCTATACTAAAATCTTTTTGGTTATCTTATCTATAATGTAAAAATAATTTGTACTTTCTGATGACCATAGCAACTTTCTTTTTGACGTGCTATTATGTCTGTTAATGCAAATTCTTAATGCCTATATTCAGTGTTATAGTGTTAATCTCTGGACTCTGAATACAATGAATGATAGTTATAATCTATATTTTAACATGTATCAGGTTTTCGGTCAAGAAAACCTATTTCAAGTTATGGACTTAGCTGGATTTGGGGCATTGCAGGTGATATTCAATGGACATCTGATACCAACACTGGTGTGATACTTAGCAGTATTCATAATTCTTTATCAGTAGTTGGTGTTGTGGAATTTTCAAAAATATCAAGATAATTTTACTATTTTTTAATGTTTGGGATAATGGGTTACGTAACCTTAATGTTGGATCTAATCAATAATCCAGCTTTTATTAAATTTTAACTTTGCATCTTAAAAGCGATATGATTGAACAAAGCTATAAACAACATCATTAAACAGCCATTACTATACAACAATTAACAGTCATTAATGAGCAATATCATTTAAGCATTGTAACATTTTGCGCTGCACACCCAAAACTTAACTCACTAAGGCAAAATTTATAGAAGCAAAGGATAACAAAGCATGCAATTAACAAAATGCATTTTGACACCAAGCACTGCATTAGGCACAACATTTTTTACTGGCTTGTCAGAAATTTCATGAAAGAAGAGCTTATCATGGACACCACATCGGTATCTTGTTTGTTTTTTAATTTTCTATAGTTGATTTTATCAGTCACAAAAGGTACTAAATGCTGGTAATTAATGAGTGTAAAAGTCAAAACTTCTAGAATATGTACTTACTTGCATACAAGTTTTACTATTGCGATGGTTTCTTGTACTATTGATGAGTAAATGTGCTCATATTTATGGAAAGATCACTACATAAATGCAATTTGATATCTAACTTGCAATAAAGTAGGTGCAATAACATAGACTGAGACATTTTTAGTCCTCAAATTTCAGTTATTTGCAATTGCTGCCCAAATCCACATTATCTTGGTATTCCTTTAAAGTTATGGCAGCGGTTCTAAGCCGGTGGAAGTTTGCATGTTTAGGTGGAAAATCATAAACTTTTGCAACTCGTTTTTGAACATAAATTATACGCATTAAAAAAGTCTTGTTGTAAATGAGCATTTATTATAGTCTACACTCTACAACATACTGCACTCACTAAATACACTCAAAAACATATGGCTAACTTACACCTTAATCAATTGTAAGAATTTTTGAGTATTTTACATGACTGAGCTGCGCAGACTTTGCGATTGTGATGCGCTTGAAAGTTGTATTGGCAAGTGAGTTGTTACAAGATCATCAAGCTTTGATCAAACAAAGGCACTACAATGCTAAAAGGAGTTATGCTTTTACAATTATTACATTCTCAGATTGAAATAAAAGCATCAAAGTTGAAAAAGTAGCCTGGAGCTATGCTATAAATGTTTGATCACAACTTGATTTTGCCAATGTTCAAATTCTGAGCGGACAGACAGCGGACCAAATTTTGCGGTATTTGTGCGTATCACAACTTTTTTGACTCTTAGTGCTTGATGTAAAAACAAAAATAAAAAACTTTCTGCGTCAAACTTTACATTAGTGGAACAAATTATAAATTGGATGTTATAAGCTCTTTAAGTTTAAACTGAGATGGTTTTTATCATACTGAAAAGTAAGCTTATTGATGACTTCATGCACTGAAACAAAATTTTTCATAACTTTCATGAGTTTTAATTTAAATCAAATTAATATTTCTGTGTAGAAATTTTAATAAAGTACCTATTACAAGGGTGTCAAACTCAGTCTTCTAACCCGGTGCCGGATCAAACCGCTTCGCGGTTTGTATGTTTAACACCCTTGGTTTCTAACGTAAAATTTTGAGTTTATACATAGTTGTTGTTTTCACTTTTGTACTGGTACTTTTATGCTTATGACTATTGCCAAAAATTGGCTAGCACGTTTTATTACTGCAGAATGTTTGTTTTTTGAACTGAAATTTTTAAAACATTTAAACAAACACACTCATCAATATCATGCCATCAAACCCCTGTAACTGTAAATTTTCCGAAAATTTCTGTCTTCATACCCAACATGACTACATTTTATTCTTAAAAATAAACCTTGACCTTCAATCAGTTTGCGAAAATTTATGGCAATTGCCTAGGAAAGTATAGAAATTTTGCTTCTTTTAGTATTACTGCTAGCTAAAAATCCTGGAAACACTAGTTTGGTACCAGCATGCTTTGGTACTTGTGGTCTTAAGAAAAAAGACGTATGCCACAGGCATCAGTACCAAAAATCACCGTTGAAAAGTTGTGAAATAATACAGTAAAACTCACTAAGGTGACCATTTCGGCAATCGGCATAATCCTAAATTTTTAAAATATCCGTTTATTACGACTTTACTTCAGATGTTATGTTACCACTTTTCATTTTACTGTATTGTTTACTTTCTGCTGCACCTTTTTTGTTGCATTTGTGCATTACCATTTATTTCCTTGTGGATCCCTCATCAGTTTTTACTTTGCCTTTTCTGCATACTTGCACTCTGTGTGCCATGTGACAAGCAACCTATAACGTAACATAATCCGTTTTTTGTGTTATACCTTTTTGGTCCTTTTTTCGCTAACTTTGTTGATCCAGAAAACGATCTGGTCCCATGGAGGTCATAACACTAAGCATGTCAGAAGCTTGTCATAGCCGTTAGATCTAAAGTGCATGTTTTTACCTTCACCTTGTTTTCCTCACTCCTTTCTTTCAACTCTTTGACATGCATCGTGCTCAAGTCACTCTTTGCTGTTAAGGTTATATACAGTCATTGTGTCACTTATCCGAAAAGAATTGTTTTGAATTATTCGAAGCAGTTTTTACTGCTAACGACAGACAATTTAACACGAGTTAGTGCATTAATATGTTTGCTTTACTGTTTGGACACATTCGAATTTGGTTGTATGTTATTGGAATTTTGCTTTCGAATAATCAGGGAAAAACTAATACACAGGTGCGACAAGAAACCTATACATGAGATATTTTATCATTATTGTTTATTATTTTTTATTGTTTACCAATCGAGCAAATAGCATTTGAAACTTTTTAACTTTAAGCATTTTAAACTTATTGAAGTCTGCATTAATTATGGATCAAAACACCTGTATCATACAGCTAGCCTATTTCAGGAGGTATGCTCACATAGCTCTGGGTGCACACCCTGGAATTTTTAAACTTTGGCGCCTATGGGCCTAGCCAAGATAAATGTAGGTTGAGTGCTCAAAAAGTTTGGACACCCTTGGTTACCTGACTGCGCTTTACATTTGCGCTGTACCGTTGCCTATTCTACAAAACAAGTGTATGCTCGTGTAAATGACACGAACCATACATTAAGGTGTGGTTTATGTGCCTGGCATATTGGCATATATACTATCCAGCATGAATTTTTAGATGAGGTAAAGAATCACAAACGCATCATAATTATAACCTGACATAATTATGACTTCATAGTTCCTACGAAAATTGAACCGGATACTGGTGTGCAATTCTTTACGTGATACAAATTTCCCAACGAGTGCTACGCATAGAAATAAGCAATTTTCACGAAGCAATGTATTTGCAAATTTGACGTTCAATTATTTATGATTTATGGAAAAACTGGGCAGAATTTTTGCATAAAACTGTGTAACAATTAAATAAACATCTGCGAAGATTAAATGCGGACAAAAATTAGGATGCACCCAAAAGAATACACACAATAAGAATTCATTGCTTTGGCAGTGCTTTTTCTGTCTTGGCTAATGTTTATAGCAAATTTGCATGCACTGCTTATGTTACTTTTATCAAACCATTTTTGTTTTGTTAATCGTAATTAGCAGTGTTAAAATATTGATTATGTATTATTTTGCAATTGCCACGTAATAACAATTTTGTTCATTTATCTTTTGTGTGGTTACTGCACAGTTCATTTTTATTATGCTAGGTTTGGATTGGAAGTCGTTAAAATGTCCTGCCTGCCTTCCTATCACAACAGATTATTGTCCAAATCAGCATCATTTGCAGAATGCCTATACAGAACAAGCATACAATCTTGTGCCGGATGAAATCACTTCTCATAATGATAAGAGGTACTAATATTGCCTGTTTCAATTTTGAAATTTAACTCGTCACGTTTTAGGATTGATTTGAAAAAGATCGGTATTCCGATCCCATTTCGATTCTTAAAACATGCCATTCTGCAAACTCAAAATCAGACCTCAAAGAGTTGGACTGAAAAAATTGCATAACATAGTGATAGGTGTAGATAAATTGCAAAGGTAGCTGCAGAATCATAGCTTCATTTGCATAATCCTACTCACACCGTTTCAAGCATTGGTGCCAGCTCGGCAATATTGTGGAACGTACATGTTGACGTTACTTTACATCATGATCATCACCATGCACAAAAGAGAATGATTGAAAATTGAAGTTCTTGCGATCAAGAAATTGTTGCATGGTTTATTAACCTGCAGTGGCTCATCCAAATGACTAAATAAACATAGTTCTAAGATTCGTACACATTTTTAGCTGTAATATAAGAAACTGTAAAGGCTTCTGCATGGAAAACTTTCAAAACTTTGAGTATACGTCTATATGAAAAATCAAATATTCTAAGATAATTTTTTTCAAATCCTTTTTCAGTGTACTTGTGAAGCAATAACTGCACTCGCTTTTCATATCTTGTTTGAGGGTCTCGGTCAGGTTCTTTTAGGAACTTCTTGCTATTGTTTCTTGATTGTCTTGACAGTAAAATGATAATTTAGGTATTTTTCGCAAAAATGCTAAATGATTAGAATAAATTTATCTAAACTAAAGGTTTAATGATAGATTCAATGCGCAATTTTAATGGATGCCCGTTTGGCACCCAATTGCTGATGTGACTACACTTTTTTGACTTTCTAGGCTTTTCCCACCCATTAACAGAATGAATGAACAAATCAAGGTCTTGGGTTACTTTTTAGGAAATGGCGTCTAGGCCTACTACTGCGTAATACTATATGTACTATCTTATGTCAGCTAGCCCTGGCCTGATGTAATAACCGTCTTGGGCTTGGCGTTAGTATATTGTAAATAAATAAATAAAATGTTATCAGCTTGTCAACAGGAATAAGAATTGAGAACAGAAGAGGCAGAGATACAAAAACTTCGAATTGATTAAAGATATGTTAAATAGAAATTATGCAGCATTTCTGCATTGTCAGGTTTGTGATGTGACGCAAAGAGTTCTTCTTCTTCGTGTGGAGTAGATGGTTCTTTAAGTTTTCTTCAGAGAGGGAACAAAAACGCAAAGAGTTAATTGTTATTAACTGTACTATGCACATTGTTTGTATAGTCCCACAGTTTCACAAAGTTGGGTGTTGAACATTTTCCAGGGGAACCCAGTTTTTACGACCTTGGGTGCCAGTGGGCACCTACTTAAAAAGATATGGATATTACTTGTAGATTCAGGCTGAGTTTTTTCACTACCAGATTTTACATTTGTTTAACTTAAGCTACCTGGCACCTTCACCTGCTAAATTAGATTAAGCAAGCGTAAAAAGCACTCATGTGAAATCTGTGAGAATCCATAGTACAAAGTTGCCATTAAAATGCTCATTTCCCTTTTGTATATTATCCTATTTGGATATTTATTCAAGCTACCGTGTATAGCTTGACCATGATTTGGCTTGCGAATGAATTCATTTTTTTTACACTCGCTGCTTTTTCCTGGTGCAATTCGATTCAATAGTCACCGTCATGGTTAAATGCATCTGACTAATTTTGCAACAAGTCCCTAATGTGTTTGCTGAAGTTGTCTACTAAAACATTATACAAAGTAAATCAAACCCTCTGTAGGCAATTATTGCTATCAGAATAATATCAGTTTCAAAAATAACAAGCAAATAATTTTTGGATTTGGTTCTTGAAGATTCGATAATCTAAAATCCATATCCCTATACAGGTGACATCTTTGTATAATTTGTACCTTTGGGTCGTTTATTGCTGAAAGTTAACATTTTGACTTTAGCTCAATTTTACATAAATGCATTCGTAGATAATAAGGCTTAATTGCAGTATTAGAACCTGTACTTAGTATTTCACTTTCTTGTCATTATTTTAGTAAAATATAAATTGAATTAGAATAAAAGCTTAATTGAATATCGATAACACTACGATAATTTCGTAGAATTTAAACCTGTAAAATTAGTTACTCAAATGAGTTGTAATTATTTTTATTTCAAAACTAAGCTTATGTAAGGTTCACCTTGCTTAATCACATTCATCTATTTGTGGCAAAAAAAATGTACAATTTAATTTAAGCATTGAGCCACCTATTGCTAAAGCTACTGTCAGAGCAAATTATTTTAAATAAATAAAAGTACATTAACATGAATGATGCCTTGTAACTACTTGTCAACTCTCTGGTTTTCCAAGGTATTTATTTTTTAACATTATAACCATGCAATTGCTAAATTGTTGAACATTCATATAATACTGTACATCAGGATTACTTGTTATTGTTACTTTATCTGCTAATATGCACCAGTATTTGTATTATTTTATAGTATTCGTAATATAACTTAGACACTTACATTTTAGCATGGCTGACGACACAGCAAAGGCCAAGCAAAATTACAATGACAGGGGCAGTAGAAATTCAAAAGAAATTTTCCTGGAATTGATTAACCAACGCTTATGTCAAGGATTTCAAATTATAAAGAAAACCTATCGATGCAGAAACACCGATAGTTATAGTAGTTGTGTGACTCTTACAAGTCCAGCTGCCAGCGAACTGTCTTTTCACTGCATGGGGTCAGATACAAGCCCAGCATACATATCCTGTAAAAACATACGTTCATTCTTAAATACTGTTAAATACTGATTGTTAATGTTAGGTTTAGTTGATTTTGATGATGATATATTCACAAAAAAATATATAGCTGCCAAAGGAACTATTGGGGAGGCTTCTGTTAATAGTTACATGCTAAGTCATGGACGCCAATACCACATTGTCAGCTTATTGGATGAAGAAGATAAGATTGGTGTGAAAATCTATAAGCCAAGGTTTGTCGGCAAAATTTCTTATAAGTATGATTTTTGGAAATATTTTATGTAATAGGACTATTGTTCTTAAACATGCTGTGAGTTTAATACTAGACATCAATAAGGGCTAAATACTTGAGTAAGTTAGTTCTTTTATAAGTACAAAGCATTTTTCAGTATTTGTGTAAAGTTTTTTCCACTTCTATTAGTAACAGAATATTATGTGCACTCAACAACTAGGCATGAGGATATGTATATATATTGTATTCAGATATGCAATCTGCTATATTGCTCTTTGGAAATGGTAAAGATAAAGTTTTTTGTCTAAGATGTATTAGCTTTGAATGGGCTGTAATCCAGAAAAGACCTTACCATTGATATCCTTTACAGACACCCTTTTAAAACTGTCAGAGTTAAGTACAATTACATGTTGTGGCCTAAAACAAGATCTCAGTTTGGAGTTGAACATACATTTTTTGATTATGAAAAAGTTGAAGATTGGTATTGGAATCACCTTGATAATTATGTTTGTGATCCTGATGAAAATGGGCCTGAACTTGACATGGTATGTTACGTTATTATATATTTCTGCGTGCGTCAATACTGACCAAAAGTTTTGGAGAAAGTAGTACTACAGAAGATACAAATCTTTTAGCAATTACACAAATCATACTTTTCAGAACTTAAAGTGGTGGCAGACAAAATTTGTTTTGATCACTTCACCAAATAGGCGATTGCAAGTATTGAAAACAGCTAATGAAAATAGTGCTGACAAATCACGATTCGATGTCTTTAGTGGTTGCAACTGCTCAAAGTAAGTGAATATCATACGGAAACATAAGGAAATACACTATGCCTTGTACATTATAGACTACACTATACACTATATACAATTTGTGCCCTTTGAGCTAATTAGCATGAAATAAATAGGTAATAGAAAGCCATGCTGGTTGAATTGAATTTCCAACACTTAATGCCCTGATACAGAGACCAGATAACGTAGCACTTCCAACTTCCAACATCTCACTCATATTGATAGTCTTTATTGTGCATAAGTTTTTAGTGTATAAATATTGTCACAGTACACTTACTGTGTTATACTATGATGTTTTCCCTTTACCTAAAACTTCATTCTCTTTAGTGTTACAAATTGTGAAATAGTTATCAAGACCGAAACAAGGGAAGTCCATGGAGCAGCATTACAGCATATTTCCTTTAAAATAGTCAAATTTCATTGTTGTAGGAAGACAGACATATTCTGGAAGGTTGAAGATTAAACCTCACAAAAAACAAAGCTTAGCGAAATGAATTTGAATTTGGAGGAGTGTAGAAATTAATTTAGTTTTCCAACTATCTGTGTCTAGATATACCGAACCAGTTTATATTACTGTCTATTCAAGTTTCAGTTAGCAGTGCTTGCAGCATTACTCCAATGAGGAAAATTTTCGGCAGTTGTAAATATATTTTGTAGGAGCTTAATAGATCCATAGATTGTTCTTGGAACAAATATTTAAAAAAAAAACAATTAACTTTAAAATCATCGACTTCTGATCTATTTATTGAAAACTATCTTTTTTTCGTGTTAAGTGTTTGTGATAGTGCAGTTTTAAGCATCATGGATTCTGGACAATAAAACTTTATACTTTGCCATCAATAGCACATATATTTTTCATATGTTTCTTTTACATTTTTAGATCACATGACAACCCATTGGAAGCTGGACACTGTGCTGCTATGACAGAAGGATTTATTCGTTTTTTGGAGCACTTAAATAAATTTAAAAGAGCAAATAATCAATCATCTCGAAAATCATGGGTGAGGTAGCAGAGCATTCCTTATCGGTATATCTATCTATCCATGTCACATGTCATTAGTGTAATTTACTAGAGATCTTTATCTACAAGCAATAGGATATGCTGGTGCATAAAATTTCTTAAGATTTTACTCACAAGATGGATATGAATTTTATTTAATAACATTTTGTGAACATTTACAAATATCTTTTTTTATTTTATGCTACATTTTGTTATTCTGTTAGGTATGTGCATTATACTGTTACATTCTTGTTTTTGGTCTTTAACACCTCATTTAACTTTGCAAAGGTGCTTTTGCTTTGCAGAAATGTCAAATATTTGTCCACTTTTTGATACTGTCTAAGCAGTGTATTAATGATTAATAATGTGAAAAAAATTACATTTTCACTCACTATGAGTATTTTAGTGTTTTTTTTTCTTCCAGAAAACACTTACAAGTTTGTCTGGTACCCTTTCAAAGTCTTACTCATCTATAACAACTGGTGGAATTTATTCTTCTGTTCGTGCTACACCAACACCTCCTCCTTTTCCTTCTTCAAGTACACCAACCAGCAGTGAATGTTCCACGCCTGTACGATCACTACTATCTGATACTGCACATGCTGATAAGCCTCCCTTAATAAGTGGAATGCTTATGCATGGTGTTGATGCTAAGCCCATTCCTATTAAGGTATTGTCTCTAAGATCAAATAAATTACACATATAAACACAGCACACACCTATCTTTGTATTCTGATATCTGGTGACTTATCTCAATACAAGCATTGACATTTTTCTCTATCAGTCCACAACAGATAATATACTGCAAGCAGTCCCCTCATGTGAGAAGCATGGTTTTCCTTCCTTGTCAACTAAGTCGGACCTCGCTGAAATTGCTGCTGCACTGAAGCACCAACAGTAAGTTTCATAAAAATTGATAAATTCAATATTAATGATGTTATTACTAAGGTCGATAATTAATAATAGGTTGCAGATTTAAAAACTGTATGTCTCAACAAGTACTTTTTCTAAATTGTTGTTTGATGTATTGATGAAAAGTCGCGCTAGTCCAGTTTAATGTGTTGGAATTTAATCTATAAAATGTCAACATTGGTTTTTAAATCTACACTTTGCAATATATATAAATTTTTGGCATGTTATTTGACACATTATGTTCAAAATATTCCTGTATCAGATGTTTTTTTTTCTGATCATTATTATGTTCGAAATCATTCAACTTTAAATTTTTAAATAGTTTTTTTCCTGGATCTTCTTCAGTCAATGTCTATCATGCACAATAACTATGTGTTAATTAGTAACATTGCAATGAAGTCCATCGTGTTGATTGCAAGTGTGGGAAAGTTATCCAGTGGTGTGGGATGCAGGCATTATTTTGACATTGTTTTGAGGTGCTCAAATTCAGAAAAAGGAAATAATGGGCTTAATGTTTGAGGATTTTAAAGGGAACACAGAATAAACAGTAAAACTTCATTAAGTTTAACTATTTTACTCAAAATTAAGTTGTTTTTTTCACTATAATTCATCGGCATTGGTGTGATGGTGTTATCAATAGTCACATGATTTTTGAAACGTTTTTTTTATTTATGACTGCATTATTTGTCTATCAATATACAGGTACTTAAAGACAATACACACATAACCCCTTACAAGATTAACTTGGTCATTTTGCTCTTATTTAAGGCAGGACTGCCTGAGGCTACCTCATACTGGAATATAACTAAAATCACTTATCTCAAACTTTTACGGAGGCGATCTCCAAAAGAAAGAATAAAATTTTTGGCCTAACATACTCTTTTAAAATACAATTTTTATACCCGATTTTAGCTGCAATATGTATAACATGTCAACAACACTGACCTAGGATCGGTATAAAGAGGTTTTTAAAACTCTTATGTGAGATTTTAACAAAATCAGAGAAATCTTAGTTTTGGTTGCATACTTCTAAAGCATTGTTTCAAGATACTATCCTCAGGATGATAAATTTGATAAAACAACGTAAACTGTTAACTAGATCAAAATTTGTGTTGGTTCTGTTGTTGATGATTGGTGGTTGAACAGCATGATTCATGACAAAATACAAAACTGGAAATTTACGTAAATAGTTGAAAGTGCTATGTAACTATTAAATCAGCAGAGTTGATACATAAAATTACCCCTGCTTAAAAACACATGGGTTTGGATATTTTTTCAGATTTAGTTTTCTTAACGATTTGACTATTTTTCGAATTGTTAAAAAAGGAAACCTCCTACAAACCTCACTGAAGTATAAACTGCCTGAAGTGTAACCATAACGACATGAACGATGTCGTAGTGTCATCCAAATAATTTTTTAAAAGCATTAAAATGTAAATATAATAATTAATCAACATTTATTTCAATATTTTTTTTATTTTAAAACGGTACTAACTTTGTTAAAAAAGACTTGTTTTTGTTTAAATAACTTATTACAGTTTTCTTTTATAAGATCCTGTTGTGTCATTACATGTTACAACATTTCGATTTTGACCATGTTAACTTGATTCAAAGATTACTAGTTTACTGCTCGGTGGTATAGCGTGTAGACTTAGAGCATCTGGTTTGTAAAAATGGAAACCGGGTTCAATTATCTGTGGTGCTATCGTTATAATACCTTGAGAAGGTATGAGTGATGCTTGCTCCAGTTCAGTGTTCCTGATGAACAGTCAACAACAAATCCAGACAATACAATATAAAAAATAAAAAACTGTGTCAATTGGAACTTGCCCTCAGACAAGCTCAGCAACCCTTAGTCAAGTTTAAGTCGTGCAAAGGCTTTCATCAGCCCAAGGATAAAGATTGCGATACCATAGTTTCTTTTACAAAAAAGGGGTCCTTAATTTGTAATTATATTCTTGCGCAAACTGTAGTTGTGGGTGTGATACCAAAATCTGAATTTTTCAGAATAACAGAAGTGTATTTCTCAGCTTAAAATTAGTGTTCTTCATGCATATTTGGATGAACACTTTTTAATCTGCTTTTTTAATTTTTATGGTCTGTCAAAGCTTGATCTTCATTACCAGAACTACTTACCCATCATTATTTTTTGTAGGTATGGATTAAATTTCCTTCCTGCTGGTTGTGGAGTTCCCAAATATTCTTTCATAAGTTTGGAAGCAGTTCACTGGAGTTTAGAAAACATTGATGATATAATTACAATAAAAGACGCTTGCCATTTATTTGAGGTTTAACTTCGAATAACATACCTACAATTTTGCACCTACAACTATTGTAGCATATCCTTCTGTCTTCTTTTCAGCTTTCTTCCAATCAGCTTTTATTATATGTTTAGACCATGCGTAAACTGAACTTCTTTTCTCATGTTTCTGGGAATTCAAGTTGTGCATTTAAATATGGGTATATTTTGTACACCATGCCTGAAGACAACGTTGAATTAGAAAGTAAGCAAGTGTAGTTGTGATGTGCGCAAAGATATGCAGAAGTCATTTCAAAGCTTAAAAAAATTGAAATTTTTTTAGCTCCGCTATAAGTAACAACTGCTTAAATATATTACTTGTTTTTCATTAATAGCAAAGTGAGACAATTCTGACTTTCATTTACGATGTAAAACACACTCTAGTCAAAAAAACTCTAACCACTCTTACAGTTGAAGATCCAACCAGTTATCAGTATCAGAGTATGCTTGTTGGACCATATTCTAAGACACAAAACAGATGGTTTGAGGTGGCTATAAATTATTGCAATAATGATGATGTTGAAAAGGATTTAAGCAAAAACGCATCAAACAAAATTCTGTCTTCTGCAAATGAAACTGTAGACTCTCAAGAAAAACAGAATCTCTGTAATAAAAAACACATCCAGTTTTCATCAAATCATCAGGTTTTGATTCTGTTTAGTCTAAACTTTTTGTTTTTGTCTTTAATCAGTTACTTTTAATGGTGGTGAGGTTTTTGAAATTATGTCTTTTTCCAGCATAAAGTTGTCACAATTCCATTACTAAACAAGATGAGAGCACATCGCTGTGAATGGTGTCAAATCAAATATTCTTCCAGTACTCATGTTGGTATTCACACCCTAGTGTTCTCGTTTGAACTTCTTTGGATTGTAGCCACCGCCACTTCAATATTTAACATGGTAAGTACAAATGACAATGTACAGTACATTCATCACAGCATTATCATCATGTGAATGCAATGATTTTCTTTCCTGAAAAATGCAGTAAGGATTTTTATATTCAAACATGCTGGTAATATATATGTAATTGGACAATCTATTTATCCGTGAAAACTTACTCAGCTGCAGGTTATGTTTCGTGAAGCAGCCAGGTGTGATCTGTATCTCTTTCCAGTCCCCATCAATCCATTTGCTTTTCCACATTCTGCATCGTTAAGTCCACTTACAAGTCCTCTTTTCATTTCTCTTAATGTTCAGGCAATCAAGGAGTCCATTAAAGGTTCGATATTGGAATACTAGCATTTCATTTTTTTCAAATAACTTGTACATGCTTTCTATATTTCTGTATCATTGGTGATGTTTATTTCCTTTGTTTCTTTCAGAATCAAGCTGCACTCAAAGTTTTCAACACTTCATTGCTACTTTAATGGAAGGCATATTACACAGGTATATGTTCTATTTGCTTTTCGTTTTGTTACCCTCGACTTACAGGGTGACAGTATCTTACATTACCATAGCTCCAACGCCAGAATAATCCAAACGTTGAGGAATCCTAATTAAAAATGTTTATCTCCCTTCCAAACTCTTAAGATTATCCAGAAACTTTGAGATTGTTGACAAGTCTCTATTTTTATCTGCTCTTATGTGGTAGTATTATACCGGTGTATCGGTGTGTTCCTAACTACAAACACCCGATGGATGAACATTCTTAAGGTGTGCGAATGTTTGGCAGTCATATATCGTACTGCGTAGGTCTACCGAACAACATTGCAGTAAAGTTATTGTTAAAAAGTTTGATAAAGCCTTAGTGTACAACCTGATATTTTGTTTAACTAACAGTATGTAAACTGTATGAGCAATACATTTGTAAACAATTTATCCAAGAGGGGACACGTGCCCAAAACGGTTTGTTAGATCTGTACGTTTACTGTCTCATTTTTCGGCGTTAAAATAATGTCTGATATATGTTGCGGGAAATGTAATAAATTCTGAAAAGTAAGTTTTGGCCGCCAATATGTCGCAGGAAAAACTTGTCTGTTTAAAGCAATTTTTATTGCTTTTTTAATCCACCCTGACGCTAAAGTTGCGGAGGAAACCGAAACGTTTCGTGATAAATGAGAGGAGTGCATCAGAACAATCACGGGATCTGTTGCATGTACCAGCACTTTATAAAGACGAATTAACACGCTGGATATCATTAACGACTCGCATTTAGTAAATTATATTATAAGAAATAACATCTTTCAAATAGCAAATGTGCTAAAAGCAATTTATTTTGTTGTAATAGTGATTGGGCCAGGTGTAAACGACATTGTTGTCCCTTATATTGGTTTGCGTTTACGACAACGGGTCCGTTGTAATCGAGGTTAAAATGTATTACAGTGAGAAGATTAGGAAACCATCCAGAGACTCTTCATGCGTTAAATACGGATATTCTTTAATTTTCATGAGTTACATTTATGCATGGAAACCTGGGTTATCGTGAATCGAAAATTATCAGTCAAATTCCGTAAGGTGTAGGTTTTCCACACGTTTTAAAATTCTTTGACTGTCACTATTTCACCGGAAAAAATCGTACGTTCAAAGCTATTTTTCATTGTTTCCTGTTAACCTAACCTAACTTAGATGTTACAATATAATAACCCACATCTTCCTGTTAATGTTAATTTAAATATTAATTTTCCTGTTAGTCTCAATCAAACTTCAATTAAATCCTAAGTAACTTTCATCGAGTATTGCATACCCATTCTCCTAACCTAACCGCCTATCTTTAACTATGGGCTGCGTGACCACCTCATGGTAAAATAATCACTGAAATTTTTATGTAGAATATACTAAGGCAAAAGGCGTCACTGTTTATATGTATTTGATACATTATGTGAAACATGTCTTACCCACTGCTTTAAATAAGCCTAAAATATCATGTATAATGCAAAAAATAGAAACTTGTTGTTCCAACAATTAACAATTTAAATTCAAAACTTTTCAGAAATATGTGGAATATAATGCGGGATTCGTAGGATGCGTTGTGAGCAGAAACGCCTATAAAGCGTGTACCTGGTCTCCCAATTTTAAACCGTAACAATTTCCATTAAAACCAAATGCGTTCAATTTATCGCCTCCTGATGCATCACATGTTGCTAATAAATAATTAATTGGGATATAACTTTTGACCACTGGATATCTCGATACGCTAAACATCAATTCATCGCTCACACTCCTCACTAGCAATTTGAAAGCATATGCCTATAGCACGGTGGTTACTTGTTAATTACCTTAAATTATTCTCAAAGCAGTAAAAAATTTAGATTTTTATTTTAACTTAATTTTTTTAAGGAACTTTTTTCTATTTTGTGCTTTTATAGTGTTTGTGCAAAAAAAGCGGCCAGCGGATAGCCCAAAAATACGAGCGCGCTACCTCTCCCAACTTAAAAAAGCGTCGTTCACGCCCCTAAAAAAAGAAGCCGGCTCGTATCCATCTTTGGTATTTGAAACCCGGTTAATACTACTTTAGTTATCTTTAACCTCAATTTATCTCACGAATCACGTCCACTGGCTCGTATTGACGCTTGTCTGGCCACTGCAGATTATAAGGTGGTTCCACACACACAGGTATTTTGAGTTTTACGTTATGGTACGAGTTTTGTGGAAACGTAACAATTAGCCTAAGTTACAAAATTGCATTTATATGATCAATAAGTGATTCTGAGAAGGAAACAAGTTGCAAATCAGAAGAACGGAAATAGTACCCTTTGCGCTTATGCTCGTAGGTCACAGGTTGCATTTCCCTGCTTAAATGCAATGACTTTTAGCCATGTCTTACGAATCAGCTCTGTAGCTTGAACGCTTAACAGAGATTAATTTTGAGTAACTATTATAATTTTGTACTGTTCTGTTAACATCTGTTAATATTGCGTGCTTATGAACAGTTAGTGCCCAGTTGCACACAGTTTACACTTTAAATTTGGCTTCTTAGATTTGGTTTTGTTTGTGACAACACTGATGCCAGTAATTTGGAATCTGCGGTGTTTATCCATTTTACTGGCCAAGTACTGACTCAAATATGTTCCAATTCTGACACTGCTCAATCCAACAAGTCCAGTACCTGTTCTGTTGAGAGCTCACATTTCACACAAAGATGTCAAGAAAAAGAAAAAACTGGTTTTTACTGGACTAACAATTACATGCAGACTAAACGCTGGAAGCTATCATCCTTTACAGATGAGTGTGTACCAGGAGAACTTGAAGAAGATTTTGTAAAGTTTTGCTCTAATACTGATTTACGTCTCGCTGATTTCGCAAAAAGTCTTTGCAGTGGTTAACAATAAAGGTCAAACACTGAAAAACATGGATCAAAATCTAGTCAACAGGAATAGCGACAAATCAATTGATATTTGAATGAAGTCAGCGTAGATGTAAGATCGTTAGGACCTATTTGAACAGATTGGCTACATGTTTTACTGTGATTATATGCCAGACTACAAAGTAGGCTTATGACACGTGCACATTTGATATTCCTTTTTAGTGCTGAACAATTCGCCCACCGGTGGGCAAATAGGTTATAACTCCACGCGATGTCTGGAATCGAGGCTCGAGCGATGAGAAATCATCGCTGGATTTAAGTCATGCAAAGACTTTTCTCGAAGATAAAGATTATCATTCCATACTTATGCCCACTGCGGAATATGTCACCTTTGATTATTCCTTATCACACAGGCCAATTTAAAGTTTGTTTTACGATATAAAGTGTTATATAACGCAAATAAGCCTTTCTCGCGTGTATCAGCCCTACCAGTTTTTAACGCCGAAAAGGTATAGCCTACCGTAGCGGAGAAGGCCCCTCAAATTTTTTTCGTATTTTAGATGTATTGCGTCAACGACAAAACGGTAGTATACCTCTACTCAAATGTCATTCATTTTGTGTGAAGACAGGAAAGGCAGCTTGGTGTGGTTTTTTAGCCGGGAATTCCCCTACCAGTTGGTTTTTGCACTTTACGCGCAAAACTTAGATAGAAATTGGCATGAAAAAGGGAGAAATGAAGAAAAGTAGGAGTGTTTTAGGTCTAAAACATCCACTTTTGACTTTGGTCCTATGTAATGGGAATTAGATTAGTAAGAACAGACATGTGACTGTTGCCGTATTCCATGTCATTTTGGGCAAGCCTAGTTGACATGCAAAATTTCAGGGATTCCCATGGAGCGATTTTCGAGTAATTGCATTTTACTACATAAAGACATTGGCCTTCTTTTGAAACCTCGACGCCTCCTTGGTAGTATTATGGAAATCGTGGGACGACAATTTTAGGAGACTTATGTTTTCAATCATTTCATTTTTTGCCAAAAGTGCGGTGGGGACGAAAAATCAAGCCAGTTGTTATTAGCACCCGCCAAAGAACAGGAAAAAGTGACAAATCCGAAAAGGCTTTAAGCGTGCTCAAAAATAATTTAGGTAATAATTGCTGGTAACAACGAGCGCGGCCACTAAACAAGCGAACAGGTTAACAAATTGCAAACGCGTACCCAAATACGACACACCGTATAAGTTCACAATTTACAAGCGTTTATAGGTGAGCTGATAGTCTCTGCTTTGTGATGCGACACGCAAAACTTTGGAGTTCTCACATCTTAAAACATGTCAAAATACAATGTAGGCGTATATTCGCACATTTATAGCCTACATACAATGTAGTTAGGAGATTATGGTGTAGGCTACAAATCTGAAAGCCGTAAAACCGCCTATGTCCAATTGTCCATATGTGATTACAAGCAATAAAAGCATTGAACGAAAAGAAATGAGAATGTAAATGCACTTCAAACAAAGTTGGGTTTGTGCAGAAAGACCCTAAATAGACTAGCGTAAACACGCTTCTGTGCAATGACGTTGTAGGATATCTGTTTTTAAAGAAATTTTATTAAACACAAAACGTAAAAATGAAAGGTACGTGGGTACTTCAACGAAACTCGTTAGATTTCTACTTAGACCAACGACGTTGTTATATTTTTTGTGCTGATTGAATAATAATTGATGGCATTTTTATCCAGTTTCGTTGCTTTCCTGCTGGTTTGCGTGCGACGGTTAAAAAGCGCTTATTAAATCCGATATCGGCGGGGTCCAAGGTGGATTTATTGGGCGCCTTAACTGTGCAGTAGGCTACTGTAACTGTTAAACCACTTCACATCAGGAAAAATTGTTTGTTCAGCAAAAATACTGCCAACTATTATTTGATTTAACGTCAGTTTTGTTATGATTTTGTCTTTTTGTTCAATACTTTTAACGTGATTAACAATTTTATTTAAAATAATTTGCGAACTCTCATTGAATAAATCTTAGGTAAGTTTCTATGGTAGGCGTTATTTCAAGAAAAAAGTAGATTGTACGTTGTAGGCTACAGTGCGTGCGATGTGACTGAATTAGTTGTTTGTGTTATCTGTCCTATACTCCGAGCTCTGCGATGGCATTCGCCCAGTTGGTCTCCAAAGAAAATGGTTGGCATATCACGATATAAATCCAAACGAAAATCTATGCAGAAAAACGAACTCAGCAAAAGTTGGAAGAAAGGGTAAGTAGGGAAAACTTAGAACCCAAATGCACTTATGCAATTCCCTTCTCCCACCTGTCTACCATTTTGTATATGAAACATTTCGCTTTCGTACTCATATGCGGAGCCACAAAAAGAGACAAGAACGTTGTATTTGCTTCGACAGACCCCAAAATAAGCATTAAGCAAGTGAGTATTTGCCATCACATGAATGCAATAAAAATGTTTTTTCACATAAATATTTTGCATATATTGTTCACACATGTTCTGCAAATCTAGGGAACCTACATGAACACTGTTTAAAAGTATGACGCATTCATTACCGATGTTTATTTCAAAACTCTGCTGTGATAAAGAACATTGCAGAGTTGTGCGTTAAACTGGACAGACGCTTTTTCGGGCTCATTCTTGGCTTTTACTTTTCAGTTTAAGGAGCGCCTCACATGTGTATTGTCTGTTACAGTATTCTTTACTGCTGTGGTAGGCTATTGTTCTCTTGAAAGTGAAGCAAGCAGGTTTCGCCAAGCGGTGTGGACGGTGAGGTCGTTATTTCAAGGTAAAGTACCTGAAGGTTAACGCAACAGAAATAACACGTCACACCTTCACTTTTATTGCCGACCTCAAATGCACAAATATCACAAAAACAACCATAAAAGTATGCATGTTGATTTCGTTTAAAATGCACATAAACACAAACTAAATCAGTTCAAGCACAAACTGTCAAAGCCTCATAACAATGTGGTTGCGACCAGAAGAAATGTTGCACTCGGTTCCACAAAAATGTCTCTAATTGTCTGACCACAAAGCGGTGGGGAACAGAAATTGAAAAGTTTTATAAATTCATAAATTACTTTGTAAGTCATAAATATTACTAAGTCATAAATATGAAGATATCCTGTAAACGAATTCAAGTCCGGCACAGATTATACTGTTATGATAATGACCTTTGGAGTTACAGTTCAAAACATTATTAACAACGTAGGCAGATGATTTCAAATTGAAATAATTTTCAAGTTAATAACCTTTCTTTTTTCTTAAAGCTTGGCTGCAACTAGAAAACATGCTGCAGGTGGTTCCAAAATAATGTTTAAATACGACGGACCACGTATACCAACCCGCGGCGGGAAACAGAATTTGGAAATACATGATTTGCTTGCAAGAACCTCAGTAATCGATACAATGAACGATTTCATAATAAAACAACTTGTGCTTCTTTAAACTGAATGAAATTTGACATCTCTGAATTAAAAAAAAAAACACGAAGAGAAACATCACTTAAAACACTGGGAGAATAATAATGTAAAACTATAATGGTAAAACCAAATATTAATTTGTAAAGTAGCCAGTAGCTCAACAATGTAAACCATATCAAAACAAAATCTACAAAAGTTATAAAATAGACATTGTTTCTCACTGGAAATTAAATTTTAACTTCATTATGTTAAATTTTAATTCATTTTCGTCAAGTTAAACGTGGTCTGCTGCCGTAGAAGTCAATAATTAGTGCCGGCAAGACGATCGTAATTGACAATTATAGGAGAATCCGAATTGCCCCTAACTGTAGGGTCTAACTGTATGCTATATGTGTGCTTAAAATCGTGCTAAAATGTTTTGATTTCAATGTGAAAAATTATGCTCTGCATAAAGACTCAAACGTTTTGATTTTCATTTTTCGAGATTGTCATTAAAAGGGAAATTGAAAGGCATATAGGACCTAGGTCATTTTGTAGTTTTGCACTCTGACTAGAATGTCTTAATATGAAGGAGTAATGAGGCAATATAAAAAAAATTATGACGTAATAATTTCTATTAGGCCTAGATCTTGATACCGGTACTTGATGCTTGAAAGTACGCCAGTTTTTGATGAGAAATCGTAGGCTATGGCCTACGCAAAGTGGCGAAATTTTGAAAATTTGGCTGGATGGCGGTTTTCAAACAACCAGCTTTTCTTTATTTACTAAAAAATGAGCGTAAACATGAAACAGTTTGGCGTGCACGTTTATGAAAGTTTGTGCTGGAAGCAGCTTTATGAGCGTTCATTAGGTTTTATTGGAGTTAGATTGAAATTAGAAGGTAGATTTAACTATTCAAGTTAGGTTTAGGTTGCTATGTTATAACATTTAGGTTAAGTTAACAAGAAACTTACGAAAATAACTTCGAATGCAGAATTTTTTCCGAAGAAATAGTGCCAGCCTTTAGGGCAGTGGTTCTTAACCAGGGTTCGACGAAGCTGCTTCAGTGGTTCGGCGCGAACTTCCTCTGAAACATTAACACACGGCCTACTGAATGGTATATCAGCGAATATTTTTGGAAAATATGAGAAAATGACATGAGAATTATTGTTTCCGAGACAAAGCCTCGAATCTCACTATTGGTCTCCGAAAAACAATCTCATTGATACAGTAATGTATTACTATTAAATGATTAGATTTTTGTTTTTGTGAATCAGCGAAATTTTGGGGTTCCACGAAAGCTTGCAGATAAGCGTAAGGGTTCGGCAGGTTAGTAAAGGTTAAGAACCACTGCTTTAGGGTTTAGTTGTTGCTAGATTTAAATTAGAATGTAGATTTGGGTTAGGTTAGGTTTACCCAATTTAGAAAACGCGGTAAACGGCTTATGCTTAAAAGACAGTTCTGCACGATTTTATTAAATAAAAAAGCATGAATAGGCTTAAGCAGACTTTATATCGTAAAAAAGTTTGACGTTATGGGCTATAGATTATAAAGTGATTGTTAATTTTAAATGTAATAATGAATTTCATTTAGAAAAACTTTCAGCGTTTTAGCGTGTCTTAGGATTTCAAAAAGCACGACACCTTGCCAAAGTCCGGGTGTGGCACTTCAAAAGTTGGCATCCGTGGTGACAATCTGGCAGCTTCTAAACCGAGATTCTGTTACGTTAGAGTGAAACTGATAGCCAGATAGTGATGCTTGGTTTATAGTGCAAAAATGAATTAAGTTTTATTGCTTGTAAATGCGCTTTAGGGCGCCATTTTTACCTTCAACATGCAAGGTTACGTTACACGGCTGAATCGAGTAATTTTACTTTCGTTTCGTTTACACCAAGAATAAACAACCAACTGAAGCAAAATTGCTCATTGTCACACCAAGACTTACAGGTGTCTTTGTGTGCACACTTTCCCATCAAAAACCACCATACTTTCCAGTCGTGCTCAAGACTAGCATGGTCTCAGTTGATGAGCTCATTAAAACTGCACCAATAACTTACTGTTAAAGTCAAACCATTACCACATAACTACTATTTGAAAATGAAATGACCACCCTTAACATGCAGTAATCGGACCTTTTATGCTAAGCTGCAACACATGTGGAGGTTGTTGTCTGGCGCTGCAGTTTTAGTTTAAACTTAACAATCGCGAAGAACACACCACAGCCATGCAAATGTTCTTTGTAATTTCCCATATAGGTCAATATATACCTACCGCTGAATAATTATATAATTATATACCCCTAGGTCCCATATAATTTTTAAAGGGTGTGTTACGTTCGTCTGAAGTTTTGAAAATGGGGAATCCCCAAGAAACGAGAATTTTGCCAAGTTTTTTTACTGCTGGTTTATTTGCTTTTAAATCACCATCCATAGTGTATAGGTTAGTGAGCTAACAATATGTGCACTTTTTCAGAAGACTAAATCACTCTTAGCCCAGCTTATTCTACTGCTTGCTTTTCCTTTTAATTTACCCAAAGTATAAGACCACATGCATATCGACAAGAGTTGTTGATGACCTGGGGTAACGCGTTTCGTTGAATGTAATGCTCGTTGGTCATTGATACTTTTGCCAAAAAGGAATGTGTTCGTTAAGGATGGCTGGATACGTTATCTGAAAAGTGATTGTTACATTACAACTCACACACTTTAGTGCACACCGACGCATTTAAGTGTGTACGATTTGATACAATGTGTTTAACAAAATCATGAAATCAGATAATGATAATGGGAACTTGTGTAAGAAAATTTTATTTGCAGAAAATAAAACGCAAGAAACAAAGAAGTCCAATGTGGTTTCCTTTGCCACAGGACTGCACTTAAACCAGATGGGAGTATTTCAAGAAACATAAGGGAAAAAATTGTACAATCGCAAAAGTAGGGGAGAGGATAAAAATGTTTGCCTTTTGTCATAAAATTGTTTTAGAAAATGCGTTGTGTTTCATGCTAGTGTTGGAAGGAAGTTATAGTTGTTTTTAAACAGAAAAATAAAATTTTAAGTAGTGCGTACATAAATTGTTTTAACTGCTGAGGGTAGTACTGCGACATCTCAGCACCCCGACTTTATCTGTTACTGCATACGTACAGTAATTTGACTGGTGTGAAACAACAATTTTTTACCAGACAGACAGGTCTGGCGTATAAATCCCGTCTCATTTTTTGGCCTCATATTTTTGTCTTTAATGGTGGCTATTACACTTGTATATACTGTAGTTGCTAACCTTCTTGGCCAGTGCAATTTCGGAAACTTATTTTAATTGAAAAGGTCCTAAATACGTTTTTATTAAAATCCAGTATAGAACTGTATGTTAAAAGAATTTTTTTTACAGCGCATTTAACTTGTGTTCTTTTGTGAATCTTACTGATACTTTTTGAATCATGTCAAAATCTGAGCAACGGAGTATTGCTGATGATGAGCAGCCTCCGATAAAAAAGAAAAAGAATGACACCAGTAATAGATCCATTACAGGAATAAGTGGTGGTGCATATATTCCCCCAGCCAAACTACGCATGATGCAAGACAAAATCACAGACAAAAACAGGTACAAGAGCATTAGTTAAGCTGTTTTATAATCTATCTATTCCAGAACGTAAAATATAGTTCCATTGTTTTTAAGTTTTTATCATTGTGTTTATTTATTGCTAGTGAGGAATTTCAGCGTTTGAGTTGGGAAGCATTGAAGAAAAGTATAAATGGTTTAATCAACAAAGTAAATGTATCAAATATAAAGGACATATCTAGAGAACTCTTTCAAGAGAACATTGTTCGTGGAAGGTAGTTGGATTCAATTTTAAACTTTTTTTCACAAGTTGTGACAACAACAATATTTTATATATATTAATTAATTAATTATATATATATATATTTGATATAACGTTAACGCTAATTTAATATTAAGTTTTGTTTGTGATTCGTCTTATCCCAAGTTGAACTAACACCAAAAATGGTAGAGTTAAGATGTCATGTGGCAATCTTTTGGAAAATTTATAATGTAGGCCTAGATAATTATATTATGTAATTTAACTACAACAGTTTTATTTGTGCAGGGGGATACTCGCCCGCTCAATCATCATGGCCCAGAATGCTTCTCCTACATTTACTCATGTTTATGCTACATTGACCAGTATTATAAATGCTAGATTTCCACAGAATGGAGAACTTATTTTGCGACGTGTTGTTGCTCAGTTTAGACGATCATATCGACGTAATCTAAAGGTAGATGATAACCTCTAGCTTTGTTGTACTTGTGTATTAGATAGTTATATAGCCATACAAAAAGCTAGCTCTCGAGTTTGGGTCATACAGTTCGATGCATTTACCAGTAGCAGTAACATTTGTGGGCGACAAGACTTAAATTCAAATTAATTACTGGTATTTCATAGAATTTAATGTGATATTGTTCAAAACATATTAAGGAATATATCTACAAAAACTTATATAGACATTCAGGTTATGTATTGGGGAAGAGATACACTGTGAGGTTGAGCATATTGACCTCACATACTTCAGCATGCAAAACGGTAAACTTGTCAGTTTTTGTTGTCAGGATACTTGTTTGCATTCAGTCCAGTTCATTGCTCACTTGATCAATCATCAAGTCGCTCATGAAATTTTGGCACTTCAGGTACTCACTCTTCTTCTGGAAACTCCAACAGATGATTCTGTCGAAGTAAGTTTTATTAATTCTGTTTCCTGATTGTAGTTGAAGGAAAAAGTCCCAACTGTGATTTGTCTACGCAAAAAAGCTAACTGTGTTTTTAATAACTTAAGGTGTGCTTACTTGCTAAATAAGGTGAAAAGGAGAGCACTTTCTCCCGAATGGTAGAAAAAAGCTTTTTCAAGTTTTCCAGCAGATATGTTCAAAATCACTCAATCATGACAATTTCTGTTCCACCTTCTGAATGATGCTTAAAAAGCTCTACCAAAAATAACAGCTGTTAAACTCTTTTTGCATATAGAAATTAGTTTTCTTTTTTGGCACTATAGGTTGCTGTTGGTTTTTTGAAAGAAGTTGGCCAAAAGTTAAGTGAGGTCTCCCCAAGAGGTTTAGCTGCTGTTTTTGAACGACTGAGGATAATTTTGCATGAACAGCAGTTGGAAAAAAGGGTTCAATATATGATTGAGGTTAGTGAAATGGTTATACTTTTTGCTGGTTTATTCTGTATCTATATGAACATTTTAGTTATCTACTGTCTTGTGTATGTTTTGTTTATAGCAACACCTAGAAATTTCCCAAGTGACCAAATTAAAGGTTTTTTCAAAAATAAGTAAAATTGATGTAACAAAATGGTAATTGGAAGAAAAGTCTCCTTTTATACAAATGAAAATATGCACATGCAGATATCAAATTCAAAGTATTGTACGAAACTCTTAAATCTCAAAGCCAACTATGGTGAAACAGAACTGATACTAACCCTTTTTACATGAGCGAACCTAATTGATTCAAGATACTTGAGCAAACCATTTCGTATGAGAATAAACATTTCTGTTTGCTATGATTTACATGAATTTACTTGAATAAATTTCTAGCTACTTGATAAGCAAGTCAAAATCAAGACACAACAAGGTTCGGCCATTGGTACCTCATGTAAAATGAATTATTAAAATTTTCGACAAGCATACAAACCTCTGTGAAGTACCAATCTTTTGCAGGTTATGTTTGCCATACGAAAAGATGGTTTCAAAGAGCACCCTTCAATCATTTCTGACTTGGATATCGTCAGTGATGATGATCAGTTTACACATATGCTCACTATTGATGATAATAATACCAAGGCTCTTGAAATGCAGTTAAATGTTTTTCGTGTTGATCCTGAATTCGAGAAAACGGAAGAAAGCTATAAAAAAATTAAGAGTGGTATGTAAAGGTAGTGTGGGGTGATAGCCAATGACATTAATGAGAAAAGATTAACATTTTTATTTTGTTTTAAGATATTCTGGAAGATAGTACTGATGGTTCTGATTCTGGATCTGATAGTTCATCTGAAGATGGTTCGTTAGATGAAGAAGGTGGTCGGTTTACTTCATTTTTAGCGATATGGTTATTAATTTAACATTGTTTTTATATTACTGTAACAAGATTACATTTCATGTAATCTGCAGTAAGTTCTATTATTAGAAAAAATGAAATCATTCTAAATTGCACATGTTTATTTTATTTTTTTATTTGAAGCTGAGGATAACACGGAGCTTGAAATTCAAGATAAAACAGAAACCAATTTGGTGGCATTGCGAAGGACGATATATCTTGCTATTCAGTCAAGCCTGTCATTTGAGGAATGTGCCCATAAAATTCTTAAGATGGAGTTTACAGAGAAAGATTATGTGAGTTACTGAGTTAAATGTGAAGTATATTGGAGATTTATCTGTCCATACAAACCTCTAAGTTTTTAATGATTTCGGAAATTCTTGTTCACCTAAGTCAGGGGCGGGCAACTTCTTCGGTCGGCGGGCCTGATATGAGAAAATGAAGTACTTGGCGGGCCGGATTGCTGAATAGATTGGAACGCTGCTTTGTCTTATTAATGTTCATGGTCGAAAATGTTTGCTCATAAATGTATGTAGACCCGAACAGAACAAGTAGATTCATGGCCATCTTTCTCAGGTTGGCAAACTTGGACTTATTCAGTGACGCAATACAGGGATTGCGGCAGAATGTGGCCGCAGGCCACATTATCATGTAAGACCGGAAACTGTCTGCGGGCCGCTCAAAATCCCGTCGCGGGCCGGATCCGGCCCGCGGGCCGTATGTTGCCCACCCCTGACCTAAGTGGAATTAATAAAACATTTACTTATAAAAGATCTCTGATGTTCCAATGTTTTTCCTTGGTTAAATATTAGTGATCTGATTTCCATAAAATATTTATAGTTTCTATAATATCAAGAAGGTTATCATGCTGAAATTAATCTCTGCAAGCATAAAACATTAAGTTATTTTACCGTATATTTATACTAATAACTGTAAAATGAATTCTAGCCTGAAATTTGTGCAATGATTGTGGATTGTTGTTCTCAACTGCGAACATATGAAAAGTTTTTTGGCTTACTTGGTGAGGTAATTGCTGTTTTCTTTTTTTCAATGAGCTACACATCTACTCTTATTTTTTTATTTGTCTGTATACAAATTAATTTCCTTTTATGCATTTAGCGCTTCTGCCTTCTTAGAAAAGAGTTCATGGAAAATTTTGAAGCTCTTTTTGCCCAGCAGTATGATACTATACACAGACTGGAAACATGCAAGTTAAGGAATGTAGCTAAGGTAATATATTCTACGGCTTGGCTAACCAGAAATAACAGCCACTTTTATACTTGTTAGGCACTTAGGTAGAAATCAGATGTAGAAAGCTGCCCTTGTTATTGGCTTCATTAATGGTAATCCAAATCAATCGCTGTTCAACTTAACCTCTATTGCAGGGGTCTGCAAATTCTTTTTGGTGCCACCCTTAAAAAATAGTTCTAGATTCCCATGACCCAAGCATTTTGTGAGCATATAATTGTAACAAAAAAAGCATACCTGGTTGCACAAGTGTGCTCGACTATTATTGCATTGTTACGTAGTAACTATTTAAAAATGCAGTAATAATTAGAGGTTTGAAAAAGCTGAAATTCATTATTACACAGATGCGATGCTTATATTTATGTTAAGTTTAAAATATTTCGCGACCCAGACTGGAAGGTCTCCAAATTTGGCAACCCACTATTGTGGACCCCTGCTCTATTGTATTGTCAGGGAAGGGGTTGTTTAGAAAATTTCACATCACTTCAGTTTTGTAGCCTTTTAGATATGTGTTCTATTGGAGAGCTTACATAAAAACAAAACCAAAAACTGTGTTGCAGTCAACAGCATAGTGAAAAATTGTAATAATAAAAAAGTTTTATTTCCTTTTTCGATTACTGCCAGTGTTTTATAATACATAACATACAAATAAATTCGCTAGATTTAAATGATGAGCTAGGACAGTAATTTTAATTTTCACTTGATATGCGATGATCCTGAGCTTAACAGCTTAGTGCCAATGTGGAAAATCTTTGTCTTATCAAATTTAGACGAACCGATTAAAGCCAAGTGGAACTAACTCCATCACTTAAAATTTTCATAGGCTTTCAGTATGCCTTGTGGATTTGTTTCAAAATCAATATTGTAACGAACAAATAAAATTCTACATTTATATAAGGATTTCCACGAGGCTTTTTTATGGTAGCTTGACCAAGCTACATACGTGCATGATAACTTTCTTTCAAAAACAGAAATACGAATTTCATTAGGTATTTTTGTTTTTCGATGCAAGGACAAAAAAGGAAAGGTAAAATGCAGTCAGCCTATTTCGTGGGAACAGTGGAAGCGTATTTCATTTCACCAGACTAAAACTCTGCGTTAGCTGACAGATTAAATGCACTGCTCGTCTAGTACTAACTACTAGGGTTGTTGGTTAAATAAGTTAAGCAAATACAGTAGTTGAAAACGACACCTTAAACCTGAGGCTGTAATACATAATGTTGACTTGGATCCTGACAAACTGGTTAGCTTGAGGCCTGCAGATTGAAAATATTTTCTATTCCAGTTGATAGGTAAAATTTTGTTATAATTTTTTTACCAACGAGTGTCATGACACTGGCAGCTTTAAAATGCATTACTGTTGTATATGCCAACCCTGTCTCAGACAGATATTTGGTTTTATTTAACTAAAAGGTTGGGACTGTTTTTATCAAGTTTTCTTAGAAATTTAGAAGGAGTGGTGTCAAGGTGGGATAGAAGCATGAATCATTAAGACAACTGTTCATTTTTCATAGTTTTTTGCTCACCTTCTTCATTCCGATGCGTTGCCTTGGAGTGCTCTTTCCAATATTGTGCTGTCAGAGGACACTACAACTTCGTCATCAAGAATTTTTATAAAAATTCTTTTTCAAGAAATTTCTGAGTATATGGGGTTAACCAAGCTAAACAATCGTCTTAAAGACCCGTAAGTATTTGCATAAATTTTTAAGTACTTTTTTCGTTAGAATACCTCGGTTAAATATTTATGTTGCTGTGTTGCACATGTTTACAGGACCCTAGCCCCATTTTTTGAAGGTATTTTTCCTAGGGATAACCCCAAAAGTACAAGATTTGCAATTAATTTTTTCACTTCCATTGGATTAGGAGGAATAACGTAAGAAATCGATTGAGTAATTTGTCATTTCGGTTTGTGATATATCCTATTTTGTAACAACTTGTGCTATCATTACAGAGATGATCTTCGTGAGCACTTAAAGGTTAGCGCGAGACAACTTTCCCAAAAGATACAGGCGGAACAACTTGCTGCTTTAAATGTGAATTCTTCTGATTCGTCATCAGAATCTTCCAGTATGTTTTGTTTAGTACAATTGTGGGCTTATTAAAGTTATACATTCTACTAGCAGCGGTCTTCAACCTGGTGTTGATTGACCCCTTGGGTTCCGTGGAAAGTTACAGTGGGTTTACGAATGTCATTATAAACTATGAATAAATTAAGCTTCATTTATTCTTTGGCTAAGTATATTGTTCAGTTCTAGTGGCCCAACTTGAAAGTTTACATACGATGCGCTGGGTTAGTGGACCAAAATTATTTGTGCCTTGTTCCACTTTTTCATGTTACAAAGATTGCATTTACTAGTATCTATTACTGTATATACGTTTGGTATAGTATATATTATTTGAAAAATGTTTAATATCCAATATTACATTGCAAGTACTATGATTTTGGCATTAATTTATTAGCATACTTATCCGGCGCACTGAAAGCAAACTTTCTGGCAGGCCTGTTGGATGTTGCTTTTCAAGCTTGCCAACATGTCAAATCAATTACTGAACCAGTTGTTGAATAACCTTATCGGTCGTTGTAACATCATGGTTTGTGTCAATACTACGCATATTTTTTTGTCAAATGCCATTGTTTAATCACTTTAATGTGTACACTTGGTCCCATCCTCAAGGCAAACTTTAATACGCTACTGAAAATGGCCCGGTATTTTTTTTATGCACATTATGGGCAAAACCTTCGCTAGGCCACTGGTAACAAAAGACAGTGAAATGTTCAACAAACATTTTATTGTTCATTTTCACTATTTCGCCGGAAAAATTGTTCGTTTGAAGCTATTTTTCAAAGTTTCTTGTTTACCTTAGCTTCGTAGTTGCTTGTAATATGTTAGTTTCTTGCTGTTAATAAGTCGCATGGCCAAACGGCCACTAAATTGAAATGATATGATTTTCGAAGTTGCGGTATAGATTCATCTTATCGCAACATTGCAAGGTATAAATCTCTCTATGTGCCTCTTTTCCGTTTGGATTCAACAGTTATGGATAATAATCTTCCAGTTGAGTTTTACCTATAATTAAGATTTCGCCAGAAGCTAATAAATATTGAACTTAGGTTAGTTGAAAAATTCCAAAACATCTATGTGTCTTATTTTAGTTATCTATGTATCAAGTTGATACTAAAAACTTAAAAACAAGTTTTTATCGCCAAGCTGCTTAGTGATAGACGTTTTATCATTACTGATCTCCAACGATAATATAATTAATTAAATGTAAAATTTAAAGTTTTTACTATGCCGTTCTTCACTCAATTTCTCAGTCAGTCTAAAACTTTTCACACTTGAGTCGTTTTTAACTTTATCGTCACCAATATACCCTACAGAAGGAAATGCACAATTTTGTGAAATAGAAAGACTGGTCTAGCAGCATCTGTATTTAGATTCTTGTTACGTGGAGATCGTGGCTTTGCCCTAAAATTTGCCAATCAGGTATAATCTAATGTACAAAGAAGGGAGAAAATCGTTAATAAAAGCGAACTGAAGACCGTATGGTCAATTTTTAACTATCTAACAAAGCCTTGCTCCATGTAATTGCGCTGCTGGGAAATAGTTTAAATTTGTTGTGATGAGTTGAACCCTGTTTAGGAATCATTACGTAATATCCTTTTATTGTGACAGGTTCTGAAAGCTCGTCTGAAGAAAGACAAAAAAAGGTGGTACCCAAGAAATCAAAGAAAAAACACAAGAAGAAAGAAAAGAAGGGGAAAAAGGCTAAAAAAGTGAAGAAGAAGAAAAAAGTAAAGACTCATGTACAGGATGATTATGACAGTGAAGCGTCCAGTGATGATTTTCATGCGAAAGCTGTTAAATCGACAATTGTTCAAAAAATTTCTCAAAGCTCAACTGATGACTTCAAACCTAGCAAACAAAACAATGGCCCTTTGGCTAAAGAGAACGATACAAACTACGCTGACAGCAAAAAAGAATATGCTCAGTTGAACGAAAGGCGAAAGACAAGGGATGGAAAAGAACATGATATTCGTGATGATATTTATGAGAAAGATTACTACTCATCTCACCGTTACAAAGGCAGATAGTTTCTATAGAACACTATGATTTTGCTTTCATGCGCAGGGGCATCTTATGCTAATCAATGCTTGATCAATTCTGCTATGGTTCATTTCTTTTTTTAACGACACTAGTAGTGTATTATCCCATATGCAAAATGCATTTTGGTTTGGTGTGTTTTACACAAGTTAACCGTTAAATAAATTTTCGTCAGTTTAACAGTGATTTACTTTTAGTTTAAATGTGTTTTCACTTTTTGCTAAATAAATTTTCTGTCGCGTAGTTGTAAATTTTTCGATCGATGTCAAGCTGCCAATAAAAACAACTGTATGTACAAAACAAATTACATGTTGTTGGAATTTTTTATCGCATGCTTAATGCACTTGGTCATGCAATCCTGCGCTATTTATATTAACACGCTACAGTTTACTTCATAAAAATAAGAAAAAATATGCTGATTCAAAAAATGCAAACAAAATGGAGCTTTTTTCGTTTTTGGCAAAACCGTGTTTATAGAATTTTGCTGGGAATGAAATGACATCAACTTTATGCGGTTCAGTCTTCAAGCGTATGTTAGGTCAATGCAAAGTAGCTATTGGAAAATTTGCTTTAGTGAGCTTGTTGACGTTTTTATAAACTGATTATTTAATATATAAATTATTTGATGATATAATCACAGTTTTCATAAAATAGTTAAGTTCTACAAATAGGAGGAAAGACTAAATTGAGATTAGTGTGTGAATTAAGGGTATGTTGGAATTTCATGCATATGATATTTACATACATATTCACTTGATGAACTTTTTCATTTTGATAACAAATCATAATATAATCAGCGTTATAAGATGATATTTACAACTGTTCCAGTTACAAAGAGTTACCACACAATAACTCATGGTAATGGTGCAATTAGGCGTGAGTTAAATTTCGTGGTCACCGATTAGGTTCAGATTAGTTTAATATTTAAGTAAGAAAATACTAGTGGGTAAGGTTTTACATTACAATTACAGGTTATGAAATAGGCCTACTTTTATTTACTTTGACCAACGATATAAAGAACATGATAGGAAACTGCTAGGGGAAGTACCGTTTTTATTTCGCCCTCGTTACGCTTCAGTGCAGACACATCCGTTTGACACGTTTGACTTTGGTTGAGCCTTGGACTTAGTGTAGCCTTACGGAGAAAGAACTATGATTAGGGGAAGGTGACCTTTGGAAGCGTATATATCAGTATAGCCTATAGGCCTGGCTGAATTTGGTTAACTTTGAAGTTTACAATTGTGCGAAATTTTTAAAACTCGGTGAAACTAGGCCTAAAGATCTACAGGTATGCTTGCAGATTGAGACTGCAATATTAAAATGCCACGTATATGTTGCATGCCTGAATGCAACAACTGTCTACCTCAGCACAATTTGTTTAGTGCACCAAACAAAAAAATTTGTATCAAAAAAAAGAAGCATGGGCAGAAGTATTAGAAAGAAAAATTTTGTCATACCGAGAGGACAAGTTTATACAAGAGTTGTACAGCAAAGATCAAGTGAAAATCTGTGAGGAGCATTTTGTTGAAGAAGATATTATCATGAGTAAGCAGTTTTTTTTGAAATTATTTTTGAGTGTCTAACCCAGTGTTTCCCAAACTTTTTTCCGACTATGCCCTCTGAACAACTTACTGACTATCAAACGCCCATTCAACAAAAAAGTAACAGCGAATTTACTATTCATTCGAGAGGCGAGGAAAAAAGCACATGCACGCTTGCAAAACCAGTACTAAAATTAGCCTGAAATTTGTACAATTACTCGACGTACGATGGGTCAATTTTGACAACTAAAACATTTCTGACACGGCAGGACATTCATCTTTCGAACCGTGTAATCGCTTTTCTTTTAACTACAGCGATAAGAAAATAAATTGAATGTTTACAAGTCTAGCTCCTGCCATCAAAACTAGATAGCAAGCATTATTACATCATCCAGCATTCAAGTCAAACAAAGCCTTTGTTACATCATAAACATTTTGTTGCATTTGAATTCACACCTAGGGTGGATTCACCACCTTTATTTAAAGACGAAACGTGTACAAATGTGTAACATACAAATTAAAATTGCGTTTCAGTTTACGCAGAATATATCCTCCAACATACTCGAGAATACTAATTTCATCAGGAGTGAGGTTACTTGATGGCAATTCTGTTGTATTTTCCTAGAGTAAACAATCCAACTTATTGCAATTGATATTGATATTGAATTGATATTGAATTTCTTTATATCGTTGCTTTGACATGTCTGTAGCCTGAATAAAGTTATTTGAGTTAGTAGGGGAGACCGGGGTTAGTTGGACAGCGGGGTTAGTTGAAAAATCGCAGTTTTAGTACTCCCCGAACATCTTTGTAAATCTTTACTGCCCCTTTGTGATTGATAACGATGTTATCTATTCGCCATGTTAATTTTATTGGTCTCAGAGCAGAAGCATAAAAGTGGCACACGTTTTTCTGTTTTTTACACTTTGAACTAAAATTCGAGCTTGTTGGTAAATATAGTGTAACATAGTGCTCTAGAGAGACTATTGAAAGTTCATTAGTCTATATTGACCGTAGGTGCCATGGTACGAGAAAAGGCAGAGGCAATTAAATTACCTGGTTTAGTGACTACATAAAAAGTAAGTTTTCTCTCCCATGTGCATACGGGGTTAGTTGGAAAATTTTGAATGGGGTTAGTTGGAATATGTAAAATCATATGAGTAAAAATTTATTTTATTAATGCTTGATGGAATTCATATTTTTTACTTATACAACCTCGTACAGTTAAGTTGGAACTTGTTATTTGATACAGATCGATAAATAGGCCTATCTACACTTTTTAATTGAAAGTATGCGCGAGTATAAACGCAAAACTCAACGTGGATCTACGCGGATCAACGAAACGCTGTCAGCAGAAATTTGTCTTCCCTGTTGACTTGTCGGGCTACAATCCACAATAGATTGATTGACATTCAAAGAACAGACACTTTTGAATACTGTATATAACAAATTGATATATTTTCCAACTAACCCCGTGTGGTTTTCCAACAAACCCCGGCTTCGGGGTTAGTTGAAAAATGTGACTGATATCTGAAAAAATAAAGTTTGTGCGTAAACCTGTAACAATTTCTGGTCAGTCTTTTGTAATAAGTTGTAGACCAGCGTAGTCATTATGCCAGACTAGATAAATGTTTCGAAGATCATTCTGAATTTTGGTGGTTTAAATTTTCCTAAAATTTTATCCAACTAACCCCGGTCTCCCCTATGTGTACAAGTACCCTATAGGACTGTAGCGACTGGGCTCGCCTACCGCCTTGATAATATCACCCGAAGAATTGTGACCAACTCGCACCTCCATAGGTGATAAGAGCTTGCAACTTATGCAGTGCTGAGCGGTGTTTACTTTGCGTTTTTTACCTTTTTTAGGTGGCGGCGGCGGCGGCAAGCGAGTCGTTACAAGCCTACCTGGTACGGGGATAGTGCACCACAGGGATCGTTGATAATTTTTTGTATCGTTTCAACCGACCTTTTTCCTTCTGTAGCGGACATTCGAGTTAAAAGAAGGGCTTCTATCGATCACCAACTGGTTGTCTGCAACCTGCATTTCTTGTTACCTCCGCCACCCCCAAGATCTTACACAACTAACTGTCCAGCTGGTCTTATAGACTCAAGTGGGAAGCCTAAGCAGATAATGAGTATCTTGTAAGAAAAACCTTTGCTGGCAGCATATCAAACAATTGCCAAGACCTTTCGGAATGCACGAAGGACGCTGAGGTGATAAGGACTATGTTTAAAACCGCAATCCTAGCATCTCCTACCAGTGAGTGCGGATAGAAACGGCTCGATGTGGCGGCGAGGAATAAAGAGAAAAAACCATGGTGACGCCAAGACCTGGGTCAAAGAAGCTATTCGATCAAAGACCGTTTCTAAAGGCTGGCTATATGACAGGTCGTCGTCTGCTTTGCGAACTCGGTACACTTTGGCGCAAAAAGCTGGTTCAAAGAGCAGACCTAGAAGAAATTTGGACAAAAGTTAAAGTTATGGAACCACCAATAAAGTATTCTCGTAGACTATGGACTTGTAATGAAATGGTTGTTTATCGTTCCTTATCCTGTAAGGGCGACCACTTCAATTACAATGTTTGTCTGTTGAATAGTTTATTGTCCTCGAGGCAAATGAGCCTCAAGGTCGTTATTTCGCTTTTCTTAATCTTAGAATTAATTGTACACCTCGACAACTTTATATTCTGATTATATTGAAGCTTCTTTGAACGAATACATCAAGATAAAACATTGGTACAGCAACTACAGCATAAAGACCTAATGTTGCGGCGTTGATCGTAATAACAAGAAGAGACTGATAAGTGATAACTCGTACTGCAGGCACAATAACCAGGGAAGCAATCGATTACGTCACGCAGTGTTATGCTTCGCTGATTCGATAGATGAGAATTCTATGTCTTACAGTCTTACACAATTTTATATTACATTAATTCATAATATTATCACAGACTATTCTCGCTGACTTCGATAGCCTATCTGTTGCAAAGCCTGTTAAAGACCAACAGGGCGGCCTCCCAACCAAAGAGGAAGATATCCTTGGTATAGAATCTATAGATGGAAAGAGTACTATATATTTCTATATGCTCCCGCCCCTACAGTAATTAGTACATTATTGGTGATTCTGTATTTATCATTACGATGTAGCGCAATTAGGTCAGGCGGTCAAGCTAATAAAACAACTGGAAATTAATATGTGTTTATCTGACTGTAGCACTGTATGCAAGTCATTCCTAGGACAACTACTAATCAGCATTAATCAAGCCTTAAGATGAGATTTTTCATAAAATATCGAGAAAAAAACGTAAATGCCCTCAACTTCATTCTCTTTCTCGCCTGACTACAGGAATGACAGCTGGCATGTGAATTTGACGGATATTATCGCAATGTGTCAAGTAATACAGTGCACATTACAAATGTCACAGAGAAATTCTCTAGCTGACCCGCATGTGTCAAGCGGTATGGGGTTCAGGTTGTAGCGGCCTGAGTGGCATTTTTAATACCATTAGCCATTAGGCTACATCATTTCTTGGATAAGTGTTTTCCAGTTATTGATTGAAGTTTATGAACTTGTTTTTTTTGATAACACTTCAACTGTCGTTTGATATTTGGAAACTTACTCTAAATAACTTCATGTGAAAACTCCTTTTAGTACGTTCCCAGGTTGTTTCCAGCACCTGTGCTGATAAGAAATCTTTATTGCAAATGCCCGCTTCTTAACTTTATACTGATTGTATTTATCTACTCGTCAGCTTTAACTGCATGTAATTCCCATTGGCAACACATTGTGTTCTTCGCTGCACATGATTTGAAATGCTCCGTTTTTCTTGTGGAATATTTTCACTCCCATCGCTTCACGTTTTATAAGCTCGCACTTCTACCGGCGACCAGACGGAGAGATACAGAGAGAGTCATATGAGCTTTCTACGCTAGTCATGGTGTTTGCAACTCAATAGACATCTTATAAGCAGTGGTATTACTATGTTTTTGATTATGAGTAATATTGAGAAAGTGTACAGCACCTACAATAAAAAGCTTTTCTTGTAAACTAGATCTGTTGTAATATTAAAAGCTTTCGGCTGACAAGAGGTTAGAGTATTCTAACCGCACGCAAAAATAGAGTCAGATAATTAATTCAACAGGTAAATTAAGTTAACATAATATAAGTTAAGACAGATAAGCTCTGCATCTGCATTAATAAGCTCTGCAAGGTAAAACGCCCAGAGATAGGTAATTGGGTTTTATCATCCCAATACACAAGAATGGTGGCAAGAAACAGTGTTCTACTTATCGGGGCATCTCTCTGCTTAGCCTACCTGGTAGCCTAAAGTATATGCCAAATGTTTTCAAAAAGTAATGACCTAAAATAGTTCAGTCACATTTTGAAGAGTAAACACACAGCGTGGCTTTCGTTCCGGTCGGAGCACAAAAGATCAAATTTTCACTATTAAGCAGCAAGTTTTCGAAAAGTCTTGGGAATTAGTAGAAGATGGCTATGCCTACTTCGTTGACTTCGATAAAATGTAAGATCGAGTTACTTGAGGAAAGCTATGGAGAATACAGCAAGAAAAAAAATAAAAAAAATAAAAGTTATTTTGAAAAAAAGTACCGAATCTCTGTACCGAATTATTTTTTTCAAGAAATTTCAGTCAGTCCCAAAACTCGGTACTTTTCACGTGATAATTTAAAAATATTAATAAGTATGGATGAAAGAACGGAGAAAACCTAGGCTTACCATACGTCCCGTTTTAGCCAGGACAGTCCCGCTTTTAAAGGCTTTGTCCCGGCGTCCCGGTCAGTCAACTAAAAGTCCTGCTTTGGCATTTAGTCAGCCAGCATTGCCCCACACTACACGAATATTAGCATGCTGTGATTGGTCTGATTAGCCAACTTGCTGAAGAGCAATGCTCGATGCGTGTTCTTGTTTCGTTGTGTTAAATGTGAGAGTAATTGTTACGTCATTATAGCGGGTAGTTGGTCCAGTAGTGAGTTGATTGTTAATAGTAGGCTATTCGCTTGTTCAGTAATAGTAGGCTAGGAGGAGGTGATCTTTTTGCAATTAGGTTATTGAAAGAACTTATTTCCTATGGTACCGGTACTTGTTTGCATTTTCTTCTGCAAAAACCATTTGAATGTGAAAGCCCTTATCACCTGCAAAATTAAAACCAACTTTTCTTGCTGTGATTTGTATGAGAAAATAAAGTCGAATATAGACTTCTGGAAGAAAGTATTGTCTACAGAAAAGTATGATTGGACGACTATGTAAATTTACAAATGCCTGAACATTGTTTCGTTTCCTAGTAAAATCCATTATTTTAGTTTTTCTTAGTGTCTTACTACTTTAGTCATCCCTCACGATAGGAATCCAAAATAGTTTCATAATCCTAGTAAAATATGAACCACATTTATCTGATAGGGATCGTTGTTCTGAAGCGTCCCGGTTTTCAATCACAAAAATATGGTAAGCCTAAGAAAACCGGATGTTAAAATATTTGAATCTCACCACTGTATTACAGTACATGGTACTACCTACTACGTCTACGTTTTTACGGTTTAAGGAAACCAACGAAATTTCCTGAAAATCGGGTAATAAAACTTCTGGGAGCAAATCGTTTGAAACGGCCTGTGACATAGGGGAAAGATAATTACCTCGGTGCAATAGAAGGTACATTTCGTGAATCTTAAGGGAATTCAGCAAACTTGTTTACATCGTGTAAACTTATCCCAGCTAACCTACGTCACCAATTGTCGAAAAACTAGTATAAAATTGGATATCTGCTAAATGAAGTTTCCACGAGAGTCGGGTGTTCTTTTGTATCCAATTTCTATTAAAAAAATCGTTTTATTCATTCGCTACTTAGGGGATTTTGTCGTGCTTAAATTTACAAGTATAAGCAAGCCTAATGAAGGACAAGTCCAAAAACAGGTCGGCCTCAAATCAAAAAGTAGTTGGCTAGTTGCCAGTAAGCATACTGTTGAAAGGATTTTTAATGATAGGCCTATGTAGGCCTAGTGGTTAATCAGTTACTGCCACGATTGTATCGCAAAATTGGCCTTCTATTATGACGAAGACAGCGGTCGTTAAGAAGTCACAATGGAAAAACAATAGGTAGCGTCTATTTTATCAGCAGTCGGTTACCGAATTTGAAAAAACTACCTAGGTAAACGTCTAGTCAGTTACGCAACTGGTATTTTCTTACTTAGGTAAACGGCGGCCGATGAATTAGGCCTAGACACTTATTTTGCCTCCGACCGTTTGCCGAAGTAGGAAAATACACATGCAATGACGCTAGTAAGTAAATGAAAATATATGCTAATTTTAAACTTGAAACGACTTACTAATATTTCCAAAGTGTAAATTAACCTAAAACTAATCACCTCCGGCCTAAACTCTAACCTCTCATGACTAAATTAGGCCAAAAATATTTTTGGACAAAAAAAAACAGTCAAATAATAGCAAAATTCGTACCGGGACCTCCAGCATTACCAGCCCCATCGTCAACTACAACACCACTGCATTGCTTTCTTAATGTCTAAAACGAGAGTGATAAACCCATCAGCCAAAATCTGCTGATCACCGTATCGTAATTCAATGCATGTCGGTGATTAGGTAGTCACTTCAAAAACAATACTTGATAACTGGGTATTGTTTTTTGTTTGTAATATATAGTTCCGGCAAGAAAGTTCATGCACTACTTTCTGCCTTCGAGAATGAAATAAGCGATAGTTATTTACATCAATGAAACATTACAAAAAAATTTTGTGTGACCGGAGAGGATACAACATACCGGTACCATTTGTGGAGTAGTTTTAAATGGCTGAAACCATAAAAGTAAATAAAATTGCATGAACTTAAGGAGGCAATTCAAAAACAACATTTTTACCAGAGAAGATTCACCATTCAGCGGGTAGCCCTCTGGTTCCATATTACAAGTATTACATTGACTTCATGCAAATTTTTCATGGGTTAATTGCCAAACTTGTGTTCATTCATTCGAAGTACTGTAGTATGTAACAATTTTCCACATAAGAAGTAGGTATGGTGTATAAGCCTACTGCTGATTTTTTGTGCTAGTGTAAATGGGCTTATAGGTCTGCTGTACTTTTGGGGTTTTCAAAAAACAAGGTTAAAAAAATCTGCTGCTGAGCACTGGGTTATGCAGGATTCAAGATTATTTTTAGTTAAATCAAATTGCATTTTGTTAACTTTGTTGCAACCCACTAGATATGAAATGTTTAGATTCTAGATTTGCTATCTCCATTCTAGAAACTATCAGGATTCTACTTCAGCCATCCTTAGTGATAGGCCTAGCAGTTATAGTTGAAGCATCCCAGGAGGCGCTACAGAGAATTACTGATTGAAGATTACTTCTTGACCATGAATAGCCACCCAACTAGATGTGGCCAATAAAACAGTGAAACTGTGTAATCTAGAATCGCATGTAAATAAAACGTACTTTTGATCGTGCATCTGTAAAAAAGTGAAAATGTATATACAACCTTGGTCATATCATGTGATGCTGCCTTTAGTTAAAATAAACTTTAACTTAAGTTATACTCACAGGCTGTATTTCATTACAGCACGTGTATAAAAGTAAAAAAAAAACAAACCTAGTTTTTATGCAACATCACAAATTTTCAATCAACGACTGATAAATTGTGATGGTTGGTCGGTGATATGCCAAAGGCCATTTGACAATCATTCCATTTTAACTATGACTGACTGACAACACTCTAATTAAAAATCAAATCGTCTGCATTTATATTTCGGTATGGGAGTATAAGTTAACTATAGATCACTCTAAAAAAGTCTCAGGGCCAGCTGTAAAGAGTCGGTGGTCGGACAGGAGGTTAAACACCGCTGCTTTAGAATGATAGATTTAATGTGCAGCGATGCAAGCTATCTCTTAACTCTTTTTGTCATACGTGGTCGTGTCCTAACTGGACGTAAGCTTTGTTAGAATCTTTAATTAGTAGAATATAATTTGATGCTGCCTATTGAGCAAGTTCATCCCTTAATATAGTTCTAAAGGTAAGAATGACTTCCCTTTCGTTTAAATTAGCTTGACACTTTTGTAACAAATTTGATAAGCAATAGAATTATAAGAAATAATCTTTTGTTCTAGTCTAGTCTAGAGGAGAAAAAGTGGAAAGTATATAATCGTTTCCAGATCCTTGACGACAAAGTCCGTGTCTAATTCAAAATATCACACCGAGTTCAGTGCTTGGGAGAATCAGTGGTTACCAATACAATACGGAAATTTACATAAATTTATTTAGAAAGGCATATAATAGTGGCCGAAGCATTGTTGCTTGACGTGGTTTTTGCTGTTAAGTTGGATATATTATATATCGGTATGTATGCATCGCACCTGGTGCATGGCATTTCTTGTAGCCCTTAAAAGAATAAATTTAGCTGATGGTTTATAACTTTTGCAGATCTGTCACTAAAAGTGGTACTGGTATTATTAAATATAGACTGAGTTGTTGTGCAATGTCTAAAACAAATGATGGAAATACACCAAGAACCTTCGGTCAAAAACCCTCTAAGTTTCAGCTTGAAGAGGGTGGGGAATACTATATGATAGGTTCTGAGGTAAGCATTGCAGAGAATGGGAAGAGTTGCAGCTAAGCAAGTGCAGCAGAAATCGCTTGTAGTGTTACCTATAAATCAACCCCTGAAAAAGTTACTTTAAGCGAATTTCATTATACATGAAGTTAAGGAAAATGGCCACAGACGACTCCATGTAACAATTCTTGTTAATTTGGCTATTACAGTTCCATAAAACGACAATGAAATATAGTCAAAATGTAGGCCCTTGCATGATGTAATAGCCTATATGCGTATAAGCCCGTACACAAACCAGTGATAACTTAACAAACACAATGATCCTTTTATTTAGATCAACATCACAGACAGCACAGTAGGCTTACACATGTTTTTATGCAAAGCCACTTACTTTTAAAGAAAATTAAAGATCGTTGTTTGCTTTGGTTTTCGTAAACATTTTTCTACCAGTTTTGGCCTATGAATGTCCATATACAGACACTTTAAGCTCAAGGAGTAGAAATGTGGTATGACTGTAATCAAAGTTTTTTTATACACAATGCCAATTCTATCTAAAACATACGGTTTGCAAATGGGACATTGCAATAGATGTTATTATACCTAAAATGTCACTATAATCGCAGTCAATATAAGCGATTTCTACTGTAAAATGTTTCAAAGGAACTGCTCTGATAATCATTATCACCATTATTCTAATCTTGGCATAAGAGCTTTTTATAAAATTTGAAAAGACTTTCTTCGTTGTCTGTAAATTTAGCCCAGTTTGTCATTGTCATTATATTTCTATTTAACAATGTGTAGGTTGGAAATTATCTTCGCTTGTTTCGTGGATCTTTGTACAAGCGTTATCCTTCATTATGGAGAAGAATGGCGACAGCAGAGGAGAGAAAAATTATTGCCTCACGTTCACCAGGTCAGCAGATATGCTCATTGTGACACGAGACTAAATGAAAGATTGTTGGATGTAACCATTAGCTGCATGACTTTGAATGGTCAATTAGAGTGTGAATTTAATTTATTAGTAATTTGTGGTGTACCTGTGTCCTTTTTCATAGTATTTACCAGTGGTGTTAAGTGTGGGGATTTCATGAAGGGTGGGGCCAAAAGTTCCTAAAAGCTGGGTCAAAATATCCAACGTTGGTCCATACTGCTCAAAGTAGACGGAGCGCAAACAATTCAGGCTTTTGCACATAAGAAACTACTATAAATGTCTCAATGAAATATTATTTCTTATTTTTACGTACAAGAGCGGTGTGGTTATGGTATACAATTTTGAAACGATATATGAGATAACCGCTTACTATAGGTTTCTCTAGGCCGAGTAGGTTTGAGTTGAAGTAGTCGCAAACAAGATGTGGCGAATGAAAAGGAATGAAGATTTTAAAATGCCTATTGTCCCAATAAATTTGGTTTTTGAGAGGAACATGGCCCAAAAGCTCCTTTAACCCCGAATATGGTAAGTGCTCATTTCCGAGTGGCTGCCGTGTGCTGGTCACATTCCCATGCTACGCCACTGGTGGAGATATTATGATATGTATAATAAGCTGTTTTAAACAATTGAACTTTTTACTCACAATTCAGAAGGCGAAAGAGAAATTTATTATATTTGAGTGATTTTGAACCTATAGGCAGGTAAACTTTATGGATGTTTTTCCACCATTCTGAAGAAGGCACTCTCCTTTTCGCCTTCTGAAAAGTGAGTAAAAAGTGCTGCTGTTTTAAACACAAAAAAAGAAACAAGCACTAGCATTGTGTGTAAGATACCAGTCTGATTAGTCAGTGAATTTCTTAGTTTTTAAAGTATGTTTAATTGCTGAAAGCAGCTGTTTGTTAGATATTTGGGCAAGAATACTGAAGAGAGCAATGAGGCAAAGATACAAGAGAGGATTAAGTAAGGGTTTGCCAGACAGTGGTAATGAATGTGTAGGTAGAAAACTTTGTAGTCAGAGATAATCAGGTGTGTTTATGAATTAAGTTAGTATTGTGTTGCCTGCTATATTCCATGTTTTTATACTCGGCATGTTAAAAATTGTGTATCGTGTGCATGTACTTCAAACCAAGTTACTGTGTGAGACTACATTGGTGAAGGTTATCAATTTATCATGAAGGCCATTAATGGGAATGGCTGATTTTGACTTACGATGAAAATTTATTTTCAGTTATCATTTTGTAGCCTTGTTCAGCAAGGCATTTAAGGCATTTTAGGTTACAGCATTTAAGCATACTGCTGAACTGTTTTAACATATCTGTCTATCTATGTGTAATATGCAAAACTTAGATAAAAAATATATGCGTTCTTGAATTGCTTGCCATAAAGAAGTTGCATTGACAAAAATGTATATATGTTCAATATCCTTGTTACTGTATTTGAAGTTTTCCCTGTTTATAGGATCTTCTGTGCTGTTTGATTAATATTCTACTGTAAATCTGGTTTATATAAATTTTCTGTTTGGTGTAGCAGATTTGGAAGCTTGTTTAAAGCAATCTATTTGAGGCGTGGCCGAAAAGTATCGAATGTTTTTCCTATTACGTATGAAAAGTAATGAGCCTCCAAGAAAGTATACAACAGAAACAACTTTGGGCGCTTTTATTTTTCTACACAATCTCCAAATAGAGAAACACACTTGCTCCAGTGGTGCTGGAGTGCCTTTATCACACTTCAGGGACTCCCCACTTAGGGAGTTCAGAAACCCTTCCACGGCATTCATGACTTCTGTATCATTGGCAAACATCGGCCAGCCAGGGCTTTCTTCATGTTTGGAAATAGGTGAAAGTCGGAGGAGGCAAGATCGGGTGAATAAGGTTGGTGAGGAATAATATCGAACCCACAATAATGAATTGTTGCCATGGCAACCCTCGAGGTGTGAGCAGGTGCATTGTTATGGTGGAAGAGGACACTCTTGGTAAGCATTCCTCGCCTTTTTTGACAGATATTTTCTCTCAGACACTTCAGAAGATCCTGTCTGCTACTTGTCGATTTGACAATCGGCGATCTTCCATTACTATATTAAGAACAAGGTTGATGTTTTCCTCGGTGGTGGCAGTTGATGGTTTCTCTGGCCCCTGCTCATCTTCAACAGTTTGTCTGCCTCGCTTAAATTCAGCCACCCAGCGTTTTACTGTAGCATATGAAGGGGTATTGTCTGCTAAAGTATCCTTCAAATCTTCCTGGATTTGAAATGCCAATTTCCCTTTCAAATGAAGGTATTTGATGACAGCGGAATACTCAGTTTTTTTCATTGTTAAAAAAATACCAACGCACTTTAAATCAAATACTCGGCGAAACAACAACAAAAAGAATTTGTAACTTTGAAGAGTTTAAAAATATTCATAAGAGGTTGAAAAATATAAAAAAGTTGATGAAACGTTCTGTTTGTACACTTTCTTTGTTAGGCTCATTACTTTTCATACACCCCTCATACATGTATTTCCGTTTGCCACATGAACAAAGAGTTTTTGGTTTGAGTTAACTTCACCTTTTCTGCAGTGTATGAGAATTTTGGAGCTGTTTTTCGCTCTCCATGCTTTAGCATTATTGATAATCATGATATGTGAGTTTTAGCGTCGAATAGAGATACTGCATGACATACTATGTAAAGTTCGGTGTTAAACAAACTGTTATAGTCAAGAAAGTCCAGCAAGTTTTTACAAAATCTGTAATAATTTGTCTTGAGATGTAGTACTCACTTGCAATGCCAGTTCCAGTTTTCCAATTGGAAGCATTTGCCATCAACAAAGCTGAAAAAACAAGTAACCCAATAATGTGAAAATCATACTGGCTTGCTTTTTGACCAACATGGTTTTTTGTGCATTGTGATTACGCTTTTTGGGTCAGACTTTGTCGTACCTTCGATTTGAGCAGTGACTTACTTCCGCCTTTTTTAATTGAAAGCCATGGGAAACTGAAGCAGATTTGACACACTGAAAGAAATTTAAAAAAAATGAAAGTAGAAATTCATAGCATTCCAGAAAAATTTTTCAGAGATGTTGCTAGCAATGATATAACTGCTCCGAGAATTGTGGTAACTTCAAGGTGGAATGTTTTTAAGGGCTATGAAACAAAATTTGGGAAATGTTTAATATTGCGTTTTTATGATCAAACATCAGATTCTTTTCAATAAGACCTCGCATGTAGCAATTTTACATGAAGTGCAAAAATGCATTGGCAGGGAGTATAGTGCAAAACACTTAATTTTAGTGCCATATAATTAACGAAGTTAGAATAGTATGTACTGTACTCTATATTTTTTATATATATACGTTCTCGGAGACCTGGATATTTACCTTTAAATGGTGTAATTGTGTAGATATCGGGCATAGCAGCTTGGCAACAAATGTTTCTCTGCTGAAAGCCAGTGAGGTCGAAGATGTCTATGAAGGAAATGACAGCCAGTACAAAGCCTCATCAATATCCAATGCAGCAGATATTTCAATTTCTCGGTACATGATACCATATTTGTTGTTTTTGATTTTATTGGATGGTGCAAAATGTAGGTGTAATAATACCAGTTATAATTCCTACTTATACAGTGCCTACAATGAAATAATCTCACTGCACAAGGCATAACATAGAAAAAATTAAAATTTGTTTGGTAAATCCAATATTTTAAGCTATATTTGAAAGTTTACATTAGTTTTGGTAATAGTCAACCAAAATGCCACAGTTAAAAACTTAAGATTCTTATTATATAGCTCAGATTATATTGGTGTTGAAACTACTCTATACAACTACCACTGTACCATACACCTGTTACAACACAATTTTATTGCTTATACCCATGCTTGCACATTCACTAGTGCCCACATTTTTCCAGTGATGTTTGTATGAAAGAAGTACAACTATGTGTAGTTAATACTTCAAACACTAGTTTTACACCAAAGTAAGTAAAATAGATACTTTTAGTACAGTATTACAGGCAATCATCATTTTAATCAAAACTGTATGCTTTTAAAAGGTTTGTTGATGTTTTGTTCCTTACCATTCCATTTCTAGTGTTTCGGGTCCGTTTTTTCATTTCTTACTGTTAGTCCTTAACAGGCAAACAACTTATATTACTATATTTGTTACTGAGTACCTAAATGCATATACATTCATATGTACTTGTGTATGCTGTTTACTGTATAGTTTAAACTATAAGCGATTGGTTGAAATGCTTTGGGGCAAACCATCTATACCAGGGGTGTCCAACCTTTTTGGCCAAAGGGCCACATGCGATTTACGAATGATTGCGCGGGCCATTTGAGTTTTAATGCTAATTTCTAATTAAAACCCTCACACCAAAATTCTAACCTTACAAGAAATAAATTGTGAAGCAATAAAATTAACTTGAACAGTTGTGCATCCCTGCACTAGAGACTATAGTATATTATCTATCTATTTATTCTATTGCTTTCTTATCTATTATCTCTACTATCTATTGCTGTATTATAGACAAAGAAAGCCAACAATAAATGCCAATATCTCGAAATGTAAGTTCGCCATAAATTACATAGGCGATTCAGTTGATAAGTCATTTGGAAAATAACCGCGTGGGCCACTCAGAACCTTCCCGCGAGCTAAATGTGGCCCGCGGGCCACGGGTTGGACACCCCTGATCTATACCTTCTTTCAAACTATGCACTATGTACAGATAAAATGTTGTGTTAAAGATAGGAAATGCATAATGTATTGATTTGTGTCCAATTTCGTTGCTCAGTGCTTGTCACTATGCCTTTTTTATCAAACTGCTACATACTGTACATTCATTTTAAAACTGCTCAGAAAAAATTTTAGATAACAGAACAGAGTATTGTATAATTAAATGCAGCGATGCCAGTAAACAGAAGCGCAGCAATCAATGGGTTCCTACCTTGCCAAGCAGTTCTTATCATCTAGATGCTGTTCCATGTGCAACACCAATTACACATATTCCAAAGAGTAAGAAGAAAATTAGAACCTTTCCATTTTGGCAAGTTTTCAATGTTTTTTTTTTATATAGTTACTGTTAAATTACAAGTAAGATTTAATTATGTTCTGTATTACTATTTTTATTAATACTATTAGTTGATATTTTCTCCTAAGTATGGAGATCAATAAACTTCCTATGTATGGAACAGTTATTGTAATGGTATGACCACCAATCCCATGATAGTGCTTGGTCAAAAAAAAAAGCTATGTAGTAAGCTAATTTCACTTGTAAATGATAAGTGAAATGATGCAGATATTGGTTGTAAATGCTTGTGGAATGTTTACAAAATGTGAGAGGTATTAACCGCATTACAACAGCTACTTCTTTGCTAGCTATGACGACCGAGGGCCAGCTGCGATACATAGTAATGCAGCTCAGCCAGAAGTGCTTGTGCCAATCCGGTTAGACATGGAAATGGATGGACAAAAACTGAGAGACACTTTTTGCTGGAACAAAAATGGTGTGGTTAACACTTAATTATTATTTTGTTTTCGATTTTACTTAATTTTTTCCAAATGTACATTAATTGTTTAATTAATTCAAACACTATACTGGCATAGCCATTTTCACTCTGGTAAGGGACTGGAGTATAGCCGAAAACATATTAGGTAGTCTTTTTGTTTTTGTGAATTTTTTAATTGCAACTTGTATGGACACTGGACATCCATGTAACATATTTTCGCCCATCTTCATTCTACAATGACCAAACTCTAATACTACTGTATTAGAGATAAACTGAGTTGTTTGTCAGCGTTCAGCCTTTTTTTAACTTTCTTAATTGTGTGTTATGTATATTGTTTGGTGGGCACCCTAAATGTAGTATCAAATTAAGTATTGGATGAAGCTAAACTTATTTTCAGTTTAGTCACAGAATGCTGTATATATCTTAGTTTTCTTGGTCCGCTTTATTGTACCAGAAAAGTATGATTTTGAAATGAATGAGTTGATTTGATTTTGACTGATAAGGACTTGCTGTTCAATAATTTTTACTTTTGACTACATTTTAATTCTGTTTGCAGAACAGCTTATTACTCCAGAAATGTTTGCTGAAGTTCTTTGTGATGATTTAGAACTAAACTCCTTAAATTTTGTTCCTCTCATTGCTCAAGCAATTCGTACACAAATTGAAGCATTTCCATCTGATTCCGGAATCTTATCTGAACAAACTGATCAACGTGTAATTCTTAAGGTAAAAAGCTGATGCTTCAAGTTTGTATAGTCTGACTCAGCGCAACTGTAATAATCAAGTATCAAGGATTAACTTTTGATGATTTTACCTCATGGTAAAAATTTGAGCTGTGTGTGAGGCGTGTGCACAATTATTTTTCTTAAACGTAACTAAAATGATTCTATTTTTGTAAAAGCTAAACATACACGTCGGGAACATCAGCTTGGTGGATCAGTTTGAATGGGATATGTCAGATCCAGACAACAGCCCAGAACAATTTGCAGTAAAACTTTGTCAGGAACTCGGGTTAGGGGGTGAATTTGTAACTGCAATTGCATACAGCATCAGAGGACAGCTAAGCTGGCATCAGCGTACTTATGCATTCAGGTAACTTTGTTGCTATTGCAAGGACATTTACTATATGCAGCTAATGTGTATGTGGAATGTACATTTTTATATTTTATAAAATCGATGTGGATGTGTAAGTTAAAGGGCCTTCAGCTATAACCGAAACAGTGGAATATTGCTGTTGCAGTGAAAATCATCTGCCTGCTGTAGATGTAGCGTTGCGTAATACAGGCGAAGCAGATCAGTGGTGTCCTTTCCTTGAAACCTTAACTGATGCTGAAATGGAAAAGAAAATACGCGATCAAGACCGCAATACAAGGTAAAAGAGTATAAGTGAATAACCATGTATTATTGTATTTACTTAATTTAACCAGTCATGAAACACTTTGTCATTTGCAATTTGGAAGAAAATTGAATGTGATAGTAGGAGGTCAAAATCCATATTTTAAACAAGTTATTGCTCAATACGTGTTGTGTACTTTCTGTGATTAAAGCAAAATTCCACCACTTTTGCTTTTGTTTCTAACTATGCAGCAATTGTTTTGTAGGCGTATGAGGCGTCTGGCCGCTGCTTGGTGACGATAATCAACCTTGATGCGAAGGATTACCACATAAACCAATATAATTGCACTTGCGTACTTGTTGGTGAATCGGATGTGATGAATGCATTGTCGAGAAAAACGAAATGCGGACGTTTTTGTTTTCCAGATTCGCAAAATAAACAGAAAACGTGAACAGTCAGAGTCGAGTATTTGTCTTGTGCCTCGAATTAATTGTTGAAGGTTGTCCAAGTCCACAAACGACGTTACAAATAAATGGTCCAAACCAGGGGCGTCACAAGGCACCCAGCTGCCCTTAGACAACTTCCTCTGATGGGCCCCTAGAGGGAAATTTTTCTTTTATTCAATTCAATGTGACATTCAATTCAAATCAACGCAGTTCTGTTTTCGCTTTACTGTAAAGTTGAAAGAGCGCAGTCGTCTCTTGTGAGCTTCACGCAACTGAAAAACTTGATGTGCTATTTGTCAAGGGCCCATCGGTGCCGCGGGGCCTTAGGCGTTTGTCTAAGATAGCCATATAGTATAGTTACGCTATTGATCCAAACAATGCACAAGGTCATTTGTGAAAAATTGTTCTTACTTCTCGAATGGAATGGTTTCATGACAGTAGTTTTAGTTAGACTTGTGATGATATTATAATTAATGTAATATGCGGGTTAAATAAGATTTGGAATTCTCGTCTTCAAGTATCGAATCGGCGAAGCATAACACTGCGTGACGTAATCAATTACTTCCTGTTTATCGTTTTAAAGTCGTGCCTATATATTACGTGAGTTAGTCACAGTTATTCATTCAATTAAATTCAATTCGCTTACTAAGAAAATTGCTGCAACTTGGAGTTTTTATGCTGTTGCTGTGCCAATGATTTGTGAAACTGCAATCGTTCAAACAAGGATCAATATAATCAGTTTATACAGTTGTCATTCTTGTGAAAACTACTGTTGAATTCAATTTGAAGAAGTTCAGTGTCAAGTTAGACAACTTTGTTGTCATCTTCATAAGACAATAATTCGTTAAGGTGAACAATTAAGTCCAAGGTTGAGAAAAGCAGACAACGACCTTATGAGACTCATATATCATCATCCGCAATAAACAATTCGACAAGCAAATATTGTAGTGGAGTGGATCAACCTGTCAAGTTCAACAAACATAAACCAACCATTCCATTACAAGTGTAGTGTTATGCTTCGCTGATTCGATACTTGAAGACGAGAATTCCAAATCTTATTTAACCCGTATATTACATTAATTATAACATCATCACGGACTTTATATGCATAAATTTGATACGACATTTCGGACATTTTGTATCACGAGATCTAGCCGCACGTAGGATACCGACCTGGTAAGAAGTTAGCCGGCAGGCAGTTTAGTAGTAACATGTTTGGTGTTTTTTGGTGCTAGTTCACTTACCGGTCTACCATTATTGTATTGATACTGTTGTTTGTTTTCATGACAGATACCCGTATGCTTCCATCTCAAAAACAACACAAAAAAAACAGTTTTGTTTAACTAATTACAGTATGCGGTCAAATTTCTGTACTTTTGCATAGTTTCATGCTTTTCATCGTCTATGACTCTAGTTCGATGTGTATGATTACGATTGTTTATTACATGAAGAGAATCATATCAACAAGGGAACAAGATCAGAAATGTTGAAATAAAACTATTTCCTGTTAGTAAGGAAGATATACGACAGCCTGCAACCTTTATGGAGTTACGGCAATTTTGAACCTGTTCCAATGGTAAAGTTATCATGTTCTTGATAGGAAGACACGTCTTTAAGGAAATTATAACATGTCAACCACGTAAAATGACATGAAATCTGTTGAAGGCTCCAAAAAGTAGAATGTTATTGCTCCACGAAGAGCACAACCGCCAAATACGGTGATAAAAGTGAAATGGTTAAAATACTAAATAGCCACTACAACATGGTTAGTGACCTTACACATAATGGTACGAAAACGCAAACACAAGTAACGTTTCAACCGTTTGCAGGTTTGAGGCTGAGGGTAATCAAGAATGGCCTGCACTTTTACCTGAGCAGGTCGTATACCTTGGGAATTTATAGGATGGCCAAGGTAGTCAAGAGACGTGTGGTTGAATTCATATTTATCTAAATTCAGCGTTAGCCAAATACATCAAAACGTTGAAAAAGCAGCTTAAGGACAAGGTATTCTGACAGTCTATCACTCCCAAAGAAAATATCATCGAGGTAACGAATATTCCCAGATGCTGCAGAGGACGTACCACTTCTCCTATGAGTTTGGAAAACGTCCGTGGAGCGCCGGATAAATCAAACGGTAGCCTTGTATATTCAAATTGTTCAAGAGGACAAACAAATGCCGTTTTGTAAACATCTTCCGAAGCCACACAGATTTGACGATAGGCTGCTGCCAGGTCGAGTTTAGAAAAGACAGTCTTACCATAAAAAACATCAGAAAAACTATGTAAGAATGGAAGGGTATAACAGCTGTCGATTGTTTGTTTATTGACCAATTTGTAATCAACAACCAGACCAGGTAACCCCATAGTGGCAGGACGCCAACCGCCACAAACTGAATATATTATAAGTTAATTGAAAGGTCTGACTCCTGATGAAGGCTGACTGTTCTTCCCACTAAGCGCTCAAAATCAGAACGCCAGAAAGACTTCTATTAGAAATGTGCGCTGTAAACAGAACAAAAGTAAATATAAAAAGCATCCTCACTACAGCATGTGCTAATTAAAATGTGTACTTCGCAAAGTCGCCAGGATAAACGAAAACGTAAAGTAACTTACAGCAAAATGTTCCAAAAAATGAATAAACCTCTTTTTTATAAATTCAGGATAGGCTACTTAGTGTGGCCCTGGCCGTCACACTATTTTGGTGCAGTACAATTTCTGTTTTTTTATAAAAAGTAAAATACTTCAGGCTAAAAAGTTATTTGCGTTCAATGGCAGAAGTGACTGTGATCTTAAAAAGGATCAATAGATTGCAAAGAACATGTTTTCTGCTACAATAACAAATGACTATCATATAGGAGCCGTCAAACACCAAAAACTGCCATAAAATCTTTGTTTGTTTTATTATACAGTAAATTTACTAGGAGACTGATTACTCGAAAAATCCTCCATGGAGCTCTCTGAAATTTTGCATGTCAATCTAGTATTCTTTGAACTACCATTCCATAAAATGCCATTAAAAAACCATGATTCAAACTTTTTTTACAGAGGCGCAAAAAAAAAACTAGAATTTTTGGTCTAAAAAAAACAATTTTAGCTACTTTCATGCTAATTTTTAGCCTAATTCTGCACGCGACCTGAGAGTCTGAGACATTGAAGCGCGCTAACTGCTAGGGTAATTCCCAGGCTTGAAAACAACTCCAACCATGCTGCATTCTGATTGGTCTAAATAGGTTTTTTAAAGCCCTACGTAGGACGTACAAAAAAATTTAAAGAGATCTTAGTTTTAGGTGTTTGACGGCTCCTATACCAGTAGCCGGTACCACATTTTTAGTCTAACCACTTAGTTACTAGGTGGTTAGAAAGACCTGGGTTAGTCCTAGTAGGTACCCAGGTATATAGGGACTCTGGTTTTACCGTTTTTATCAGAGGTAGGCTACAAAACTCAATCTTTCAGTGCAAAAATAACACGTACACATCAGAATCTACTGCAGATTCGTACCACTTAAATTAACTTCTTAACTCCAATTTTTATCAATCGCTCTTTCTTTCACAGTCCTATCCTACCATTAACGGACCAGAGAATTTGTTTTTAAATTACATTAGTTTCTTCATATTTTATTTTATTCTGTTAAAGGTTGATATTATAACATCGGTCGGTATGTCCACAATTACAACACTCTTAACTTCACAAATCATGTATTAGATTTCTATGTTGTAATTTACCCTGAAATTGTATAAAGACTTTGCACTGAGCTAGCTAAAGCATGCTGCTAAAAGCCCCCCGTCTAGCATCATTTTTTGAATTTTGATGAACTTACACATAAACCGTCACACATAAACAACACGTGAAAGTGTAAGTTGTGTTTATTTTACATATTTATTTACTTTCGCCATTGACTATGGGGAGAGAAAAGCCAGGTGTTAACCTTGTTAAAGCAAAACAACACGAAATATGCTCACAAACAATCACAGTACGGGGGAAAAGCATATATAAAAAAAGAAAACAGTACAAATACCAAACACAGACACAGCCAAAAACTTTAAATTAAAGTAAATATTTAAATTTATGCAATTTGATGACCTAATGGAACAGCAATACAGCTTAACTTTGTATGCACTTGTGATATCATATTATGTACAATGGCAGCGCGAGGCATGGTGTCATTCAATCCTTTTCCAAATTCAATGGTACAACAGCAGTATCCTATATGCAATGAACAGTTTGTGTATAAGCCTATAAGTGTTGCTCTACTAGAATTGATTAATTATGAAAACAGCACTGGCTTTAATTCCGAAATGGTATAGTGAAGCACAATTGCTATCAACGAAAAATAAAAAAACAGCATTAGTGCAAACAATACGACGTTTAAAGGGTAACATTTCCGAGTGTTTAAAACGAGAAGCATTCAATAAGCTAATCAAGCACAATTACATTACCATCTAAATATAGAACCTGTAGCAGAAAATCAATCATCTTTTCCATTTTTCGACCAAATTATGTGCAAGAACTGCAAACCGATAAGCACCATCGGTCAACACTTAAAAAACTATTCCTATATCACGAGGCCTTCCGTTCTGAAGCTAACAACACTAACAACAACACACAACCAAACGCTTCATTTGGTGCTTCACCTTGTAGTCTTGTACCCATTTCGTCTTTCTATGACCACTAAAGAGAGAGAGAGAAAGATAGAGAAAGAGTGAGCAACGAGAAAAAACACCATCTGAGAGAACACGCGACACCCGCGCTCCGATCAGTCATTACACAGAAAGTCACGCATCACCGCTTTCTCCAATGGCAGTCTTTTAGTTGTTGGTATGTGAGGTCTTTTCTCCTGACGTGAGGTTGAGTTCCAGTCTTTTCGGTTAATGTTTAAGATATTACTGTCGATATCGAATGTACGGGTTTATTTGTGCCGCGAATGAAGTTCTTATGATTAAGAACATCGCTTCACTCACATATGTTATACCTCATACTTTAAATTATGAAAGCATATTATGTATAAATAACTACACGATTTTGTTTTCTGCCCGGCCGCAACGCAGACGCGCCGCATATCGTTTCCGTTGCAGAAACCAGTTTTAGCCGGTTGGAACCTGTTGTGAGAGCTACACGCCATGTTGAAAACGCGCAAATAAATTTAGCTCTGTAAGGTGTTGCCAGTTGCTGATATGTTTGTGGTTATTACTGAACTGCAATTATTTTACACTACGTTGTCTAAACGTGATTTATGACTTTGGAACAAATGAAAGCGTAAATATTGTCAACTTATGCGTAATTATGTTCTTTTAGTCTAGGTTAGAAATTCTTAGTATTTGAGTAAAAGGGAGGAGAAAGTGTAGTATTCTTTCATATAAGATATACATTATAAACATTTATATAAGATATGTTATTTATTATAGTACAAAACTATAAACTTAAAAAGAACAATGAAGACTTACTGTTGTGCTAAGGTTTTATGGAAGAGTTTATAATGGAATATACTTGATGATTTTATGTGGATACCATCGCTACCGGGCAGTGCTCTGTATAGAACAAATGAACATAGTAATTGCATAAAATATTTCAGCACGGTAAGTTAATAAGTTAACTTCTTCATTGCTGCAGTACAGTGTGTATGGGATGTTAATGGAGTAATGCATGTACAAATATGGCAAGATTAACAAGCAGAATTGTATTAGCTTATGATAGCTTAGAATAAATAGTAACTACATCTTACAATGTTCTTGTTACAAATTTTAAGGTTTTTCATACTGTAACCACCATTTGTTGTTACTGTAATTAGAGTGGTAACTGTAATTGGAATATGTTCATATGATTTCAGAAATGGCAGATGCAACGGATTTTGATGACTTGCTTGCCTGTTTGGATGTTGATCCAAACAGCGCTGGATTGCCACTGCATCATCATGAGCTGCAACAACTACACTCTGATCAAGCTACAATCGGACAAGAGAGGTTTCCTTTCAATTCAGTGGTATCTAGCATGAGTATTACTGGTACTAACAATACCAACTGTAACCCCCTTGAAAACACAAAGTTGGCCGAAAGTAAGTGATATGTTTACCCTTTGGTTAATGAATTCGGGTTTGACATTGTGCGCAAATATTAAGTAAATTGTTGAGCCAGACTTTAATAAACTGATAAATACCCAGTGGACACATGTTAACTCGAAATTGGAAGTGCCCTATTAATTTGCAGAATCAGTTATAAGTAGCTTTGAATTAATATTCAAAACTCTCAGTTTAAAATAGAATTCGAGTTCGCTTCGCTGTTTACTGGTGTCAATTGTGTGTCGACATATCCACTGATAACTGTTGCATTTTTATCATATACCAGTTATATAATTTGTACATCAAAGGTTTCTTTAGTTTATAATTTAGATGGATAAATACGCAATTGACATGTAATTGGCTAAAAAATTATTTGATACTGTTTCTGTACAAAACTCTATATGATTGATCTAGTATATATTATAATTAATATTAAGAATAATATAATTAATAATATATTATGTATTGATTGAAATTGTTATGCTGGCCAAATTTTATAGCAGAAAAACATTAACCATTTTTCACAACTGATACTACAAACTGGTTGATATATCAAATCCCTTATTCTTCACTGATCAGTCAATCCATTTGCAATTGTCATAACCATGTCATTACAAAATATTCAAAACTTTACAGTTGGATTTATTGGTGAATTTGGTTTATGGTGCAAACTGGGATTTGTTTTTTTTAGATATATTGCATTTGTATTTTATAAGTATAATATTATTCTGTTATTGCAGATGTATATAAATGATATTTCAACCACAGATCAACTGCTTAGTGAAACAAATGTGGATAGCTCATTTTCTTCCGTTGAACCATCTGATCCATTGCAAGGGGGTAGCAGTCTAGGAAGTTTGTTTGTTCTATCTGTGGATGAAACATTATCAAATGAACAAACACATACTCCAAAATTTGCACCACCTAACAATCAGACAGCATTAACATCCTCACAACCTAAGTCGAAGAACATTGTGCCCAAAACAACGGAAAAATCTTCCAAATCATATTCTCTACCTGTAAGTTCAGAAGCATTAGTTTGTATAATTTCACTTTTGTATAAGAGTTTGTTATAAATGTTGGTTGTGAAACAGCATTATAGGTATCATAGTATCTTAATTCTTTTAATTTGCTGAAGCTACATCTATGTTACATGTTTAAACTTCTGTTTTATAGTAGTTAGATGCATGATTAGTTAATTGATTGTATCCATATAGTTTAATTAATAACTACGGTAGTCTTTCTGCAAATTTGTACCTTATGTTGTTTACGGCTTGCCTTTTGCACTTATTGATTGTATTATTCAAAACATTAACACTAATTACCAACTTAGTTTAAGTTAATTGTTTGGTATTTTTTGAAAATAATAGAAAACATTAGAGAAATTCCTCAATATTTTTGTGTATATATTGTGTGTTAGGGGAAGAGTACTACCTCACAACAAATGAGCAGCAACAATGGTTTATATATGGTTGAAAAACCTGGTTACAAACCAAATATTGGCACTAATCAGGCTAGACTTCCCCAAAGTTTTGCTACCTCAAATGAAGATTCTTATAAAGGTTTCTTAATTTGTGACATATCGTGCTAGAAATTTGTGCAGCAAGCTACAACTTCCAGACTACCCTAGATGATGTTGTTTGACATTCTATCGCTTGTTTACCGTTTTTAGAGAAATAGATGTGTAAGTTTGTATTTCAGGATCACAGGCTCCAGAATCATTTGAACGATCAGTTTATCCACAAAGTGCTATACATTCATTAAGGCTTCAGCCAAATGCTTCTGGTGACAATGTTGGATACCATGTTGGTGCACCTAAACTTAGTCCATGCGGATCTGTTGACTCTAATTTTGCCCCGTGCGCACCACTTTCTAGCAATTCTTTAACATCTCTATCAGTTCATCGATCTCCTACCCCTCTATCTAGCCAACCAACTAGCTCCAATAGATCTTCATGTAGTACCTCTATGGATCAGGTGCAACAGCAAGCAAGCTTGTTGCCTGGAAATAATTTTGTGACTGGATTGTCACTTAATGCCACTACTTCACCACCTCCCCTTATTCCAGATGACCAATCACATTTGCAATACTTGAATACAGCAAACTCTTTGCATGAAGGTGTGGCTGGTGATAGCATGGAGACCAGCACTTTTCTAGATGACTTATCTACGCCTGTTAAAAGTTTCCTTCAAGGTAACTCACTTTTGTAGAGAAGTAGTCATTGGAATTTAAAACTGCTACTGATTAATTATCACAAACTTGCATGAGTTAATCCGAAATTTATACTTTATTGTAGATCCAAGCTTATCAAACACATTGACTGTGCCTACATGTCTTCAAACTACACAAACTCTGCAAATGGTAAACACTGGTTTTGTTAGCAATCAAACAGATGCCCATTTTTCTGCTGCTCACTCTCAATCACATGTGGATTATGCTGATAACATTCTGGTCAATTCTGATGCGCCAAGTTTTCGAGTAAAAGCTACCCATCAGACTTTATCTACAAGTCACTTTTCATCTACTGCTGGATCAGTGTCTTGTAGTAACGCATTTAATATTGGACATATTCCTGCTGCTGGCAATGGATACGAAACGAGTGAAAAAGACATGACATATGTTATGCCTGATGGTTTAACATATACTCAAAGTCAGATTTTGGATAATATGACGGGCAGATCAAAAAGCAAGACTAAAGTTACATCAAAAGAAATTTGCAGTCAGGCATCGCAAGCTCGAAGCTTGTCAATTGTACCTACTCGATTAGCAACCACCAGTGTTGTACCTGTGCCAGATTCCAGATGTAAAGTTAAACAAAATAATATTTCTGCAATGCAATCACTACCAGACTCAGGAGTTAAACAGGTAAATTTGTGGTAATGACATGGTTTTAAGACAGTGTTTCACCTTGATATTAATGGTGATCCAGACTAGTTTTCATTCTATATTATAGTAGGCAGATTTAATGAGAGGTGATACACAAAGGATGGGGGACATTGTTGTAATAACTTGATTTGTTAGAACATGAGATGCCTTGTTTGCACAGATGTTTTCTGCATATGAAGACCTTAGCCCTGTAAATGAATACCCTAGTACTACATGTGGAGATGTTGCGAGTTCCAGGAGTATTTCTCATCAAGTTCTGTAAGTAATAAAATGTCAATAAAATCTATATTTAAATTCACTATTTATTGTATATTTATAACCTATATAAAGCATGATGATGAAAATTGATCAGTGTTATTTTTGAGCAGTTTTATAATTTTATAATATTGCAGAAATTGTTCTAATGCCAGCAAACCGAGTAGTGGTCTTCATAACCCAAGTTTTCCAAGCTCCGTTTACATGCAAACCACACCTGGAAGCATGCCAGTGTCTCACCGAGAGTTTCCTGGCAAAACTCTAAAAGCTCAAAAAGATAACTTACCTCCTGCAGTTATGAAACTAAAGGATGATATGAGGTCAGTGCCATCGGAATTTAATTTTGAAGATTTTAATGAGGAGGAACCAACAATACGGTTACTTGGTCAACGATCTGTAAGTGTGAACAAAAGCCAACAAAAAGTTTATTTTACTCCCTCTTCAATACTGCCACAGACAATGCAGAGAGAAAGTTATTCGGATCAGTCAGTATTTGATTCAGTACAAGAACTGGCTGCATTGCAACAAAAACAGAAGACACTAATGGAAGCATTAAATGCTAGGAATATGAAATCTCCATCTAAACATCGTCCAGTCCACAAGTCTGTAAGTACTGGCTTGTCATCATCAGGATTGAGTAAAATTGTTCAAGGTAAAATTGGTTCCAATGTAGCTACAACAAAGAATTTAAAGCAAAAAAAGCCGATTAAGAGCCCGTCTGGTAGAAGTTATAGCAAAGAAACTGACCCTTCCCTAAGTACTGGCAATATCCAGCAGCAAAAACTTAACTTGATCTCCTCACAGGCCAACCCATCTACTGATAAGATAATTCAAGAGACTGAACTAAAGCAGCAGCAGACTTTATGGTCATCTTTGCCTATTGTTTCCAATGCAAATTTACCGCAAGGAGATGATTCGATTGGTTGTGCAAAGCATGAGCAACAGAAATCATTTTTCTCAAAATTTTTACCTGGACCGGATGAAAGTGCTGAATTGATGATAACATCAGTTAAACCAAAACCCACTAACTGTTCTGCAGAAAATAGTGTTCAGGGCTTTGATGGAAACAGCAGTGACCATACCTCTAGACTGATTAGTGGGAGAAGAGGACTTGAAAAATCTCACTACTTTTTGGACAAAATTCCTCTCCAGGATTCTCAGGATGTTATTGTGTCAGCAACACAGGGTCTTTACAATAAAACAAAAATTCAACATGTAAACGAAGTGTCAACCGAAAGAAAAAGCAATTATGTTGAAGACTTATCTGCTGAAAATGAGCAATTTTACAAAAAGTTTTTAACTGATACGACACAATCAAGTTTAACATCATCTAAAAGCTCCTTTTTGAAAGCTTCATCATCTGTGTTTAATCCTAATTTGCCGACTGCGTCACTTACTAGTAGCATTTATCAGAGTTTTGTTCCATGTGAGCCCCAAAGATCATTTGTAGGCCATTCAAATGTATCCCTGAGCCAAAGATTAACCATGGAAGGAAAGGTTAATCCATTTGACCCAGTGAAAATGTTTACCACAGTATCTCAAGATTCAAAAGCTGAATCAAAAAAACATGTTGTTGGACCCAGTTTGCAGGAAGTCACATATCCACAAAAAGAACTTAAAAGTACATTTATGTCAAAGCAAAATTTAGATATGACACCGACTATGTTTACATCATCTAACTCCAGTACAACTGATTCCGGCATGTTTGCAACAATGGGAAATATGTTTGCAGCCTCTATGGAGCGATATCCTTTGTTACCTGATATGTCTCATATTCAGTTAGAATACAAACCATCAGACTCTGAAAATGCTGTTTCTATTGTACTGCCTGCAATAACAAAGCCTCAAAATTTTGTTTCGTCTACTTCTGCCTTACAGTCCACTCAGCCATCTTTGTGGAGCACTATATCAGCACAATATCCATCATATTCTGTAAAAAATACCTTAGCTGAAACAGCTACGTTTCCTAGAGTACCTGCTGTTCTTAAAGATCAACATACAATAAGTCGACCATCACTAACTTCATCTACTGGCAGTCATTCATCGTTAAATGCTTCAAATTTTTTTCATAAAGCAATTGCGGTAACAAGTGGTTGTGCACTGAATTCAAGTCAAAACATTTTTTCAACCACAAATGCTTTACAAACGCATTTATCAAATCCTGTGTATCCAATTGTATCTTCTGTGGTGCTACCACGTTCAGCAGAAGCAAGCTATTTTCCTGAAATGTTGCATTTTGCCAAAAAAAAAGTTTCGAAACAGTCTACTTCCCCTTTAGAAAGTGTTGAGCAATGCAATGTCAGACAGGATAGAATTGTTGATGCAAAAACTTCTGCAAGTTTGCCCCCTTCTAATGCAGTTAGCCATGGATTGACATACAGTTCAAATGAATTGAACTCCTCTCCTCTGACCAAAGATGGTTTAAGTTCATCAAATGACAAATCCCAAGTAACAGTTCACGCTGCTTCCACAGAATTGTTTAGTAACGAATCATTAACAACTTTCAAGGATGATAAACCAACAACATTAACTGTTAAGAACAGTCAAGCTGATATGGTACTGAGAGATGGTCAAGTTCTTATTTCAAACAGCACTTTACCTGCATTATCAGAAAAATCTGTGTCTGTGAGCAGTGCGATTGCACAGGCTTTGCCATGCTCAAGTCAAGTCAAACTTAATACAGATGAATCTGCAAATGCCCAGATGGTGCATACGAATACATCTAACATTTTAAAAGATAAAACCTATCATGGTCCCAAGAAAAAGCACATTTTGGAAAAATATAGCCAACAGCATCAGAAGTTTTCATCAGAACTTTACCAACAGCCAATTACCAGCCAAAAAGCCAAAACTGCAGAACAAAAGCCTTGTCCTGATAAAGCTAGCAAATTATTGAATGAACGAAGCTGCTGTTTTCCAGTTAAAGCTACACCAGTTACGTCTTCTGGGAAGACTGCAAACGGTTGCAACAGTATGGTTGATGACGTCAGTAGCATTTCATCTAACAATATAACTGAAAGTTTTCCAGCTGCAATGGGCAATCAACAAAGAAATAAAAGCAAAGACTTGCCTGTGAAGACTGTATATAAAGAAACTTCTTCAAGTTTTATTGCCAACAATAGACAAGCAAAGTCGGATAATCCTGCTCGTACTGAAGGTAAACCAGATTCCCTGTTGTGCATTTTTGACTCGTTGTTACAAGAGGCATCAGAGAGTGCAGCAGACAGTTTAAAAAACCAACCCAAGGAAGCAAAAATTTTCGATGCAAAAAGTTCCAAAGAAGGTACCAGTCATGATGCACAAGAAAAGTGCCATGTTCAAACAACAGCAAGTCAAACCAAGTGCCATATTAAATTAACTGAGTCTATAACCAGTACAATTAATTCAAAAAAGCAAGTCACTGGTATTACAAAAGCAAGCACATCTGACACCAGTTCAGTTGTTACCAATCGTGCGCCTGCTGCATACCCATTTAAATGGCGACATTTGCAAAACAAAACTACCCCCAATTCTGGAGAGCCCGTGCGCTCCTCAGCTTCAGTTGTGTCTGCAAGTGAAATAGTACCATCCAAACAAACTATTTTGAACTCATCAGTGTCATCAAAGGTGACTACAACTAGTTCATCGTCATTTGAAATGTCCATGGTTAGCACGATTGGTGCCTTGAGTACTGCAGTTGTATCTTGCCCCGCCGTAGCAACATCCACGTTTGAACAACAACCTTTTCTAAGACCTTCCATCAAATTGCGTATTACAGCCTTTCGATCATCAAATGGGCAAGTTATTCATCAATCAAAAGTCGTCAGTGGTTTACTTCATGATGATGTAGATTTTGAAGAATCAAGCTATTCTAAGAATAAAAAGAAGAGGAAATATAAAAAGACTAAAAAAGTGGAAAGCAGTTTTCTTACATGCTTATCACCAACAATTTCCGTTGCCAATTTCGAAAAAGACAAAACCTCTAAAAATCACGTTAATGATGATTGCACTTCATCTGGGGATGGAGTGTCGTTGAATGTCAACTCCAGTGACTCTGAAGTTGGAAACCTCAGTTCCAAAGCACCAAAAAAGCGTAAGAAAAAACATTCTGATATTCCTTCATTGCCTAATGCCAAGAAAATCTGCACTAATGATGCAGGCAGTTCAGTTAATGCGGAAAGTCATGAACAAAGGGGCAGATCTGTAAATAATGTGAAGAAATCTGTATCTACAAATACTTGCCTAAGATATAAACCCAAATCTAACCCAAAGCAAACTGATTCACATGCAAATGATATCAGTACTTGTCTATTCAGCAATCGATCCGGAAAACTGCCAATGTACTTAAATGCCAGTGTCAATCAAAGCGCTTCCTCTAGTAGTAATTTATCTGTACCTACCATACAATTAGTATCCAGACCAAATGTAAAGTCTTCTCATACTGCATCAGTTGTTTCTTCTGCCTTTTCGAATCAAACAGTTAGTGTCAAGTTAAGTAAAACTGAGTCAAAGAATTCTTCTACTGAACCTTCAGCTACTGCAAAGGCTACTGGGATAAAAAGACTTCTTTTGCAGAAGTCACCAGTTGTTACATCTGGTCCCCAAAGAATCATAATACCAAACCTGACTTCACCAACCTTTCCAGTTGGTAAGGCAACTGTGTTTACAGTTTCTTCCTCTGGTGCTAGAGTATCTAACATTCCTACAATACAACTTCTTTCAAGTCCAATACAAACTTCGTCTTCTGTAACACCAACTGTTGTTTCTCCCACAAAGCCAGTTTTTGTCAAACGAGTTCCAATTTCATGGCTTTCCAAAGTATCAAACTCTTCATCTCCAGTTCTTGTATGTAATTCATTGCAGAGTTCAAAAGTTAACACAAGCAGTGTACAGAAATCCAGTTTACCTTCGTATGCAGCAGGAAAACCCAGTAATGTGTTGCTGACCACAGCTTCAAATTTTGCTACCTTGGAAAACAAATTATCAACAACGAGTGTGCTTAGTTCTGTTGTATTACCCTCAGTTAAAGTGGCATCTGAAACTTGCAAAAAAAATCAGCAGACAAAATGTTCCACAGAAACAGAGTTTCAGGTAAGCCAGGTTTCAGGTAAAAGGTATTTTTGTTATGTGTAACTGTCTTGAAAATTTTGTTTTCATCAGAGTAATTTAATTTTGTTGCAAAGAAGCAATTGTAAAACTGGGTTTACTTCTACTTACAACTTCATCATTGCAAATTTGGACTTTACTTACTTTGTTTACGATTGCTCATCTATGCCTTCCTAAACAGTGTGTATTATTGCGTATTTATATATTGCATATCTTTTCAGGCCACATTTTCAAAACTTATCAGTAGCCCTAATCCATTAAATAAGTACATCCCGCCACCTGTTCCAGAACGTCTTCGTGCATCAGACACTGAAAGTCAAGTGCACCCTTGTTCTGAATGTGGCGATGCATTTATTTTTCATGCCAATCTGAGACGTCATTATGGACGTAAGAGCGTAATTGTGAAGGTAGGTGATTAACATTAAAGGACTTTCAAAAATTGATGATTAGTAACCACCTTTCAAAAAAAATCACCCTTTTTAACAGCTATTGTTTGAATGTGATTGTTATTCAATTTATTGCAGGTTCACTGTGTTCAGTGCAATCAGATGATGGTGTTTTTCAACAAATGTGAGATTTTGCGCCATGCGCGTGAGCACAGTGACCAAGGTGATGTCATGCAATTCAATGGAGCTCATCTTACTCCTATAACATTAGCTTTATGCAAGCCTCGTGAAAAGGAATACTTTCTGGAATTAGCCAATGAAGGAAAGGAAGACATAATAGAATCAGGCACAAACCTCATTAATCTTACAAAGGTGTGAATGTTACAGTGTAGTTCTGTGTTAGGAGTTAGGACGATCCCAGTTTGCAATAGGTAGCTTCTATATACCCTGAAGCATTTTACATTGGGAATAGATTATGAACCTTTCTAAACACAATAAAATTTTGTTAATTTGATTTTACAAATTTTGAATAACTGCACCGGTCCCGACACATCGCCCAATAAAATGCATGGCAAATACTTAACGATAAGTGAAAAATTTCTTTAGTTCCAAGACCATTAGTAGTGCCCCGTTACTTCAAAAGTAGTCTAAGGATTGGTTTCGTAAATTGGTTGTTTGTAAACTAGAAGCATCAAACCTTTATCGATCCCAAGCCTTAATACCCATGCCAGTTCAATGTTACCATTGCTACAGTTAGTACCAATACGACATTGTACAATATAGTAGTGGTTCATATAAATAGTATATATCTTTATTTAGGATTGCACTGAATGTCAATTTGTAGCTGACAACAAATGTAGTTTGGAAGATCACTTTCAAAGAAAAGCTGTAGAGCGAAGAACTTGTGATATTTGTCGCTTGCCACTACACAATCAATGCGTTTTCTCTGCACATATGAGAATGCACAGACATGCTCCTCCACACACATGTCCAGAATGTGGACAAACTTTTGATGGGTACTTGTTTTCTGATTAGAGAAGATGTACATTATCATTCATTTCCACCCTTCAAATTCTACTGTATGATATATGTGCATTTGCCATTAACAAAAATGTTGAAAACTGTAATGTTTAATAGTAGCAAAATGGATTTCAATCTTCATCTTCGGATTCATTGTTTCCATTTGAGCCGTGCTTCATGCTACAAATGCAAACTATGTAATTTCTTGTTTCCTACCGATGATCAGTTGCGTCATCATCTTCGTGTAAGTTGTTTGGTTAATTGTTTTGACAGCTTAAAACACAATATATGATGTCTGGTCCCATTCTTTTACATTATCTTTTTTTAGCTTAATCATGTTCAAGTTTTCTACAAATGTCGTGAATGTCCTATGGCTTTTAAAACAGCGCAGAATATTGCAAATCACCAAAGGTTAGAAGTATTTTTATTAGTATTAAATTATGCTGGAACATGAGAAGTAATGTACAAAATGCCCATAAATTTCATAAATTAAAATTGCCCTTTCAATACTTTCTCTGTTTTCTGTAGATCGGCTCACAATCTCGCCCCTGAACCAACAAACGTTTTGAAAACTATTTACAAGTGTCCTTTATGTGATTCTGTGTTTACCGATTCTGGCAATTCTCAACAACTTTTTGTTCTTCACAAACATTTTGATCTCCACATTAGTTCCACCAGAATCATTGCATACAAGGTTTGGAGCGTGCAAGTGTAGTTTTTCGTGTGTATTTTTGTAAAATGATTTACATTGTTTACAGTTGTTAATATTGTAATTGTCTTTAAGTATTGATGAGTTCGTTTCAATTGAAGTAATGTCTTAGTTTTTTGTTTTTTGCTACTTACAGTGTTACCTCTGTAGCAACATATTTGAGCAAAAGTTTCGTCTACGGGATCATTTGCAGTCAGTGCACGCAATTTCATCTTTAAGCCAAATTGCAAATACGGTTGCTCTGTCCGCTATAGAAAGTAATAATACCGATCAACCTACATCAGTTAGCCTGTCATCATCACAAGGCCGTAAGTAATCACGGAAAACTACCATTGTACTTTTTGTATCAACCTCAGTTTCTTAAAGATATTTTTTTCTTAATAGATAAACAGAAACGATGCAGTGATGGGAAAAAAGCCGTTATACGGAAAAAGGTTAGGTGTTTTTCGGTATTAGACATTTTTCTCATTACCTGTATTAGCAACGCTGATTTTGTTTTAGAGAAAAAAGCAAGACATTGATTCCACTGTTCCGCATGAAAAACAAAAAGATTTTACTGATAACTCGAGGTTTGTTTAACAATCTTCCGTATTCAAACATAATGTGAAACCTTTACTTTAATCTACATATTTTTAGGTTTGCGGAAATAAACACCAAGATCAAAACAGTAGACGATACCCGTGCAACTAAGGCACACAGCGCTAGACAGCCTTTTAAGATGCGCATAAAAGGTAAAGAATTTGTTTGAATTACAAAAGCAACTAATCGGTTCCTAAGATAAAAAATGTGCACCTGGGAAAAGTCTGTTAATGTCTGTTATTGTCATTGTCTTTAAAAACAAAATAACTTTAATACCTTGTAAAATGACCTTGCTCATAGCACTTCTTGGTTTCCTTCTTTAACATTACAGTTAACACTCAATCTTAGTGCAATTTGTTTTATCTTTTATCTGTAATGTAATTTTTTTTTAAATCAAATCATATTTAATATTATAGGTTTAAAATCACCACCTGAAAAAAAGAAACATTTGTGTCGAAAATTTAGTCCAGTAAAAATAGTGCACGGGAAAAAGGTTTACCCATGCACTGAGTGTGACAAAGTAAGTTTTTCGTTATCATGCATTGTTGGTAACGAATGTTTTAGCATTGGATTACCATATCTTCTTCCATTGTTTAGTCACTTTTAGTGGTAGTGTTTATTTGATGTAAAGGAAAAATGTCTGGAACAATGAATGCTCACCGTATAGCCTTTGCTTAAATGTGTTTTTTAGGAGTTTTCATCTTCGCACAGTCGCTCTAGTCACGTGAGATCGATACATCGCGGTATTCGTGCTTTGTATTGTTGTACTCACTGTCCTGGAGGAAGTGTTAAATTTGCCAAACGTGTTACCTTGGTTAAGCACCTTGAGCGGGTAACTATTTCATCACTTGGTTGCTAACGAATGAAAATCAGCTTACGTACTTAATTCAGTCTTCTGTTTTAGCTCCATCGCATCAATGCACCACAAAAGGAAGATATCAAAATAATGAGGACACACTTAGTGTGCAATCCTGATGATAAATCACAAACCCTTTCATCTCATTGCAAAATTGACAAACCGCCACCAGGTTGGAGTGCGATGTCATATCTCGATATTTAAAGCAACAAAATTTGGTTATTCCAATACTTTTGTTTGATTATGTTTATAAGATCGTTGTAACAAAAGATCTGTTTCGTATTATAGGAAAAATAGAAAAACACTTTCCACGAAAGAAAATAACGAGGAATCCGGCAAGAAGGGGTGGTCGTCGATTGGTAGCTTCTGGAAGTAGGTGGATCGAGGAAAGGCTCGGTGCTTCTGATTCTGACGAATCATT